>NC_056732.1:286939725-286982225 GCF_019279795.1 Protopterus annectens | reverse complement strand
TAGTGGGCAAGAAAAAAGTAAGGAAAAATAAATGCAAGTCCGTGTGTATATGGCGTGTGTGTGTATGAGAGAGAGAGAGAGAGAGAGAGACCATTGGCAAGTGAGGGTAAAAGAAAGAGAGAGAAAAGGAGCAAACCTCTCAACATCTCTTCTCAAGAATCCTGGATAAAACAAACAATAATGAGGGGACAAAGACCTAAAATAAGGAGCAATATTTAAATATAACCCTAATTAACTTAGAAAGTAAACATAGCAAGAGGTTTTCCTTTACATGCATTTTCTGAACAATGAGAAGTATGAAACTCCAACGTCTGGCTTTATTGATATTGACTGACTGTAATTCTCAACAGCTTACCTGAAAGTCAAATAAAAATATGAAGCAAAATTAGGGATATTGTCCAAAATCAGAAACAGTTGAAAGTTATACAGTGTATTATTTTTTTCAGTCATTTCATCATGGTAAGATGTGAGGTATCCTCTGTCAAGAAAGTGGCCATGATTGCTGGGCACATTTCTGTGTGCATGTGTGTGTGTGCGTGTGTGTGTGCTTGTGTGGACAATAAATTCCTGCATAACTTATGTTTTGAATATAAAGTACTTCAACAACAATTACATATGGTACAGAAATTTGAAACATTAGGCAGTGGAACTATTTTATATCAACAATATAGAAAATATTCTATACATAAATGAAAAAAAAAAAAAAAAAACGTTTTAACAGGTAGCCTATTATTTAAGTAATATAAGCATAATTCCCACCATGCTGGAAGGGGGAAGGTTGGGTTACACCTGAGTCACCAAGCTTCACAACATCCCTGGGCAGTCATCTATTTCCTTACAATGGCCACCCTGTTGGACTTTATTACTTGCATATTATTTACTTATGGGTTACTGTGAGTTTTAATGCTATCTTAACTAAGACTTGCTGTAATAATTTTCTCGCAAATAATTATAAGGCATTTTCATAGCTTTTATAGGATCATAGGTTCATTGGCCCTAGAACCATGTTATACCTAACTAAAATTACCCCATATTTATTAAAACACTGAAATACTGCTGACGTGTCAATATCCCAAGGAATTTTACAAGTTATGATATAGGCTTCCATACATCAAGCATTCACAGGCTGCCCCTATCCATTAGAGACATAGGTGCAAAACCAGGGGCAAATTTGTGATTTCCTATCCACTGGTCCAAGCTATGTTTGAATATATAAAAGAAGAGCTTTGGTTCATATGAATGAGAAGCCTGTTCTTGAGTATGGGTACGCTTTAAGACACATACATGGTTCTCCATCATGTCCTGTTTATGTCACAGGTGTGATTTAGTGACTTGGAATGGATATTTCTGATGCTGTTTATTTTGAGGATAAGCAACAAATCCATCAGTGTGGGAACAGAGTATGCCTTTTAGTCTATGCCTGCATCACCATGCAGCAGTCTTTAGAAGACTGATTGCAGGGATAGGGCTTTGAGATGGTCCAAATAGGATTCTTTCTTTACTCCCTGTCTTCTTTTTTATGTGGAACTTCTGGCATCTCTCATGCTGCTTCAAGTGTCTGGCCGGGTACATGCTAAAGGGCATGTTATACTTGATGACTACTGGTGAGTACAATGAAACAAAGACCTTCATGAACCTGTATACCATGCCCTTACTTATAAGTTGTGCAAAGTGGAATGATTTTTCTCACCAAAGTAGACATAGGGTGGTTAAAGGTAAGGTTACTGTCAACATGTGTTTCAGATTCTTAACCAGTGGGTCTACTTTTAGGGGTGTAATATCAATGCAGTTATTTCAAGGGATGGATATATTTCCAAAGGGTACTATTCTGCATTTTTTGTATTGAGGTTTAGTCCATGGCTGTGGCATCAGTTGTTTGTCGGCATCAGACTCTCTTAAAGGTTTTCTGCATCTTTAGGGGATTCAGTGACCATGCCCGGTTTGTAGTCATCTGCAAACATGGTCCACAAGAGGGTCTTGAAATTTACGTTCAGTTTGGAGAAGTAGATGCTAAAAAGGAGGGGCCCCAGATCTAATCCCTATGGAACTCTGCCAATGACTGGCCTCTTTATGAAGGTGGATTCCCCTATCTTAACATATCCTGTCTTATCAGGGAGCCAGCTGGCTATTCATCATGTGACTTATGGGAGTTATGCCTATGTTTTAATCTTCTCTACAATGCACAAGTGAGGTTTTGTGTTAAATGCCTTGGCTAGGTTCAGGTAGGAAGTCTGTACTCTTTTGACATCACGCATAGTTTTAGTGACCTTCTCAAAGAAGTCTACCAGGTTAAGTAGACATGACCTGCCTTTGACAAAAGCAAACTGGATAGAGTCCATTATCTGTAGCTTTGCTATGTTACTGTTAATCAGATCCATGATCATTCTTTCCATGGCCTTGCTTATTAGACTAGTCAGACTTATGGGGCTGTAGTTCCCTAGGTCCATGGAAGATACTCGTTTGTACAGAGGGATAACTGTTTTAGTCCTCCATTCATTTGGCAAAAAGTCTGTCTCTAACCTATAATTAAAAAGAGATTCTATCTGGCCTGACAGGTCATGTTTCATGCTATTCAGGAGGCATCCTGAACATAGAATACATGGTTAAGGAGAGGCAAATTCAAATCAATAGATGAAATGTTAATATTGGCAGCCCAAGATAGTGGGCTATGTACACATTGGTTTACAAAGTCTGTTGAACATGTGGGAGAAACAGACAAATGTAGGGTTTGTAAAAGAGAATTGGAAACAGTTGCAGACCTCGTTGCTGGTTGTGACATAATAATGGCAAAAGGACTGTATAATGAAAGACATAATAATGTGGCAAGACTGTTGCACTGGGGATTGTGCAAACATTATGGTAATGAAGTGGCTGAAAAACACTGGAAACATAAGCCACAAAGCATCATAGAAAATGATGAAGTCTACATCACATGGGATCACCCATTACCAACAGTTCAGAAGATAGATGCTAGAAAACTGGATATAGCAGTCCATGAAATGAAGACAAAAGTAACATTGATCAATGAAATCGCCATACCGAGTGACTACAGTGTCTTGCATACAGAGAGACACAAAGTCATAAAATATCAGGATTTGCAGGGAAAAATGAGAGCAATGTGGAAGAAAGATACCCAGTTTCAGTAGTAGTAGGAGCAACAGGTCTTATAAAAAAGACTCTACAATCATATTTAGATATGTTACCAGTGTATGTTACCCCATACAAATTGCAGAAGGAGTAATTACTGGGCACATTGCAGGTGCTGTGAAGAGCACTTCTGGCTGACATCAAAGACTGAAACAATACTAATTTCATGAACTTTAATTGTACTCTGACTTAGGAATGGGCTTCATTCCCATCGTGCTATTAGAAATCCAAAATACTTGGAGAAATTAAAAAGAGGCATTCAGATATATTATCAGTGCTGGTAGAAATAGTGTCCCTGCCCTAAGACATCGCAGTGAGGACCTGCTCCCAAATGATGGCTGGTGAAGAAATGATGGGGGGGGTGTATTTCCTGGAGGGTGACTGAAGGTGATATGGGGTAAAATTAAAGCTAAATTTATCAGCCAGCAAATTTGTTAGATCCTCTGGCTCTGTATAGTTGGTTCCAGTCAATATTAGTTTGGCACTTTGTTTGTTGTCTCCTTTAAGGTTGTCATCATAACTGAAGAAAGCTTTAAAGTTACCATTAGCTTGAAAGGCTATTTTGTATCTCAAATTTAGTTATTTTCGGTGATTAGTTCCCCTCAGTTAGTTGTTCAGATTGCTGAGGCAAGTTTTATCTTGTTGGGTAACATCCTTCATGTTACTGGACATGGCCTTCTTTCTAATTAATTAATTAATTAATTTATTTATTTATTTATTTATTGACATCTGATAACCTGGAAAGGCCATTTTCAGCGGAAGCCGAGGGAGAAAAGCACCAAAGTATTACAAAACATTTTAATAACTATAATTTTACAATCTTCAAATATAATAGAAAAACATATGAGGTCTAAATAACTAAGCCAGATTAGACACTATATAAAAACACTGGTTAAGAACAGAAACAAGATAATACTTAGAGAAATGTTAGCCACTTTATAGAGAAATTAAAGGTAAGTTAGTATAATACAAACAGGAATTCCAATATGAAGTGAGAGGAAAAGTAGGCTTATGGTATATTTAGAGAGAAAGTAAGGGGAGAAAAACTGATAGAAGTAAGGAAGTGAGTAAGGAAGTGATTGAAGAAGGCAGAACAAGGTAAAATGTATGAACAGGTAAGTGTTCACATTTAGGGATATAGTTTATCCTAGTATTGAGCAAGAACAAAGTCAGATTTTGTTTAAGAAGTCTTTCAGTATGGTTTTGAAAGATGGGAGGGATGATATTCACTGGATGGATACAGGTAAGGAGTACCAGGCCTTAAATACACAGTATGAGTACAAATAATGCCCAACAGATTTGATAGGTTTGTGGGCAGATATGAGTTTTTGGTCACTGGATAGTAATGACTGACTGGAAACAGAGTTGTGTAGAATGGTATTTAGTGCTAGACAAGCAGATGGATAACAGATAATTCTATAGGTAGTAAGAAGCTGTGTGTATGTTAGTTGATGAGGTAGTTCTAACCAATTTAGGCTTTTTAGTGCTATGCAGTGGTGAGTTATGAAATGGGCATTCGCTGAAAATTTATAAATTTTGTTATAGCATTGTTCAAGTGTTGATTTTTTTGATGCTTAGAGGTTAATAAGGATGGGAGTGCCATAAATGAGTATGGGGAGGAGATAAGTCATGGCAAGTGTAGTTCTAGTTGCATTGGTAAGAAAGCTTTTGGCTAGGTAAAGCATCCCTAGTTTTTGATGAGCTTTTTACTATGCAACTTTGTATATGCAGGTTGAATTTAAGATTGTCATCCACTATCATCCCGAATAATGTGTGTGTATTAGTAAGAGGGAGGACTTTAAATTTGTTTTTTTTTTAATGAGAGAGGGATTTAGGAAAAAAGTAGTAGTTTTTTTTTTTTTGGGGGGGGGGCAGTTGAACATGTGCTGCGAGTTACAAAGATGTTTCAGCGACTGTTAAGGCTTCCTGAGTAATTTTTTGGAGGTATGCTTTGTTGTCAGCTGTGCAAATGAGTATGACGTCATCTGCATACTATATTAGGGATGCCTGTTGTGTGGATGTGTGGAAGGTACTAATGAGAATGTTAACGAGGAAGTGACAAAGGATAGAGTAGACATGTTGGAGAGAAGTTTAGTGTGAGAGACTGTGTCAAAGGCATTGGAGAGGTCAAGAAAGAGGGAGGATACCAAGTTATTGCTTTTCCTTGCTTTTATGATGGTGTCAGTGAATGAGAGTACAGCAGTGGTTGTGCTGGGCTAGGGGTGAAATCCATATTGGGTAGGGGAGAATAGATTATCATGTAGGAGGAAATCTAGAAGTTGTTTGTGTATGCATTTTTTGAGTATTTTTGAAAAAGGGGACAGTATAGCTATAGGCCTGTATTTTGTTAGTTCGGTAGAGATTCTACCTTTATGAAGTGGTATAACATAGAATTGTTTCCAGATGGAAGGGTCTGTAGATTCTTGGACTGACCTGCTCATCAGTATGGAAATTGGGTAGGCTATGGAGTTTGCTGCAAGTTTTAGTAATTCATTTGTTAGTCTTTCTACAGAGGGGGAACAGGACTTAAGTTTAGAAAGCAATTGTTTGATAAATGAGGTAGGGACGGGCTTTAGAGAAAAAGTAGCATTATTATTGGGAGGTAAGAGAGATGGAATTGGTTTTGGGTTATGGTGACTGTGGAGTCTATTAAGTAGGTGTTAAACTTTGTGGTGGTTGCAAAATGGGAGTCATTAGGGCAAGGGTTTGGTATGCTTTGAGAATCAGGGTGAAAAATTTTGTTAGTGGTCACCCAAAACTTTTACAATTGTTTTTTTAGTGAATTTGTGGTTCAAGATGTATTTTTGTCATTGATAACCTGTTTTTTTTTTTAAGTTCCAAAATTGTTTGTAGGTTTGTAGCTGGCTGGGAGATTGAGATTTTTAAGAACAAAATGGCCAGCACTCAAAGTCAGTATCCAATGTTTTATTGAGAAAAAAACTAACAGAAAGATTGAGATTTTTATCCAAGTCTTCACACAGCATTCATTTGTGTATTAGGGCTTGGGTTGAATGGGATAGCCAAAATGCACAGAGAGTTCACTCTTCTTTTTCTGAGGGAAGCTAGGCTATTAAGAGCATCTAGGAATATGGAGTTGAAATTTAGAAAAGCATCACCTAGTGGTAGGCTAAACAGGAAGGACCAATTTATAGTTTAGAGGTACCCATTAAATGCATTAGGATTAAAGTTGGTGAGGTTGCGGCATTCTTAATATTTGTGTTGTCCAGCCTGATGAAGACAGTATCTTTAAACATTGATTGGGAGGTGGTCACTGATAGAATCAGGGTGTGTTTTTGGGTTATGATACAAACTAGAATTGGATAGTAGGATCCAGTCTAGGATGTTACCTCTGTTTGTGAATTTGTTGTAATGGGTATAGGAGGTTATAAGCTGAGTGTAACCATGAAGATTAATACTTGAGGAAGGGAATTCAGTGTTTAAGGTATTCCAGTTGATGTTAACATCACCAAGAATTATAATTTCATTGAAGAAAAGAGTTGGTGGTCCAGGAGAGAAAATTTTCAAGAACGGGAATGTTATTACCTAGAGGAATGCATCTATACCTGTGATACATAGTTTTTTATGACTGTTTAGTTTGCAGTTGACAATAATAATTTCAGCTGGATGAAAGTTAGGGGGGCTTGTAGACAGTGAAGAGAAGAAAAGATAGTTTAAGTATAGTATAGCCACACCATCAGCTTTTTTGTGTAGTCTGTCAGAGCAGATAATATTATAGCCAGGTGGAAGTATTTCAGAGTAAGTGATATGTGTTTAAGTCAGGTTTCTATAAGAATTGCTATGACAGGAGAGTAGAGTACAACCCAGGAGTGAAATTCGCAGATTTTGTTAAGTAGACTAAGTACGTAGAATAGAGGTAATAGGTAGGTGCTTAGTAGGCATTATAGTATTAGTGGAGGTAGGGAGAAAGGGGTTAAAATCATGTGTGGTAGGGACATTCATGCCAAGGTTAGGATGAATGTCTCCACATAAGGAGATTTTTTTAAAGCAAATGGCTAGAGAAGGTGGTGTGTATAGGATAGAGCATTGTTTGAATTTTGCTAGGTGAATATGGTGGTGGGTATTGAGGAGTTTGTGTTTGTATATGAGAAAGTTGGGGAGATTAAAAAGATGAGGAGGAGGTCTGACTGGGTAGTGTTTACATGTGTTGTATAGCGGGTGGTTAATTGTGAGAGGTGATCTGATAAGTGAAATATTAACATGGCAGCAGATTAGTAGAGAGAATAAAGGCAGGAGGGAATAGAAATGTATATAATAGGCATATTTAGGGGCAGATTGGAGAAGTAGAGTGGAGGATAAAAAAAGCAGGGAGAGAAATTGAGTGGATAATTGAAAGGTAGTGGAGTGTGTAAGATGAATGATAAAGTAGTTATAGAGGGAATGGTAAGGTTAGTGTGCAAAGTGTGAAAGTACAGTAGGAGTGGTAGGAGAGTATATATAGTATGTGTGTATACTATTGGCTTGATTAAGTTGTAGTACTAAAAGGGAGGAAGTAGGGTAGACAGAAGGACTAGTCTAGCGAGTATTAATTAGATGTGGTACAATAAGGAAGAGGAGGGGAGTAGAGAGAGCCCAAGTGGAGTGAGGGCAAATGGAGCAGGCTGAACCAGTTGCAAATGGAGGTATTGCCTGCAAAAACAATCAGTAAGGAAGTGCTGTTTTTTGAAAGTGTTTGATCCTTAACTAAAGGAAAAAATGCTGTTGCCAATATTTTACTATACAGATTGGATTTACTACAGATGGGCATCTAGCAGTATAGAAAACAGGGTTTTGTAAGTGGAAAAATGAGAGTAAGTTAAATAAATGACTAAATATAGTTTGACAGAGAGTGGGAGTAAGTGGGAAACTGAGTCAACTATAGGTATATGTAAAATTTAGAAGAGTAAGTCAATTAAATAAATGCAGTGTGATAAACAGATGGGGCAAAATGAAAAGCAGAGCAGAATTTGTAATAGGAAGAAAAGGTAGGATATGAAAATGTACCTGTAAATTGTAAGTATAAAGAAAGAGAGAAATGGAGAGCAAAAGGGGGAGCAGTGATGTGTGGGAAAGCTATGTGGAGGTATAAACCATCTATGGGTTAGACAGTAAAACACATAAACATCCAATAGTAAAACCAGAGGCAGTGACAGCATTCAGGGGTCCAAAGACTTGAGTGGAGCCTGTTGCTTGTGGCCAGGAATGATGAGGCAATAAATTGCTGGTAGTAGAAATGAGTCCTTAACCTAGGAAAAGGAAAGAGAGCAGAAGAATAAAAAAGTGTAAAGGTTAAGATAAGTAGAAATAGACAAACAAGACAGGTGATGAGCAATAACAGAGAAGGTGATCAAGAGTAGGAAATTAGAGGAGTTATAGGAAGTTTAAGGATGAGACAATTAAAGCAAATAGCAGCAGCAGCTAAAATTCAAAACAGAACAGCAATTAAAATATTGAGCTTCTCACAAGCATTAATAAGTTCAGAAACTCAGAAAAATACAAACTAAATGCATGTCAGTTAAAACTTATAAATGCAGACATCTGGGTAACAGCTCTTTAAAGTATTGGGCATCCAGCTTAAGTTAAATGAGTAGTTTGAGAAAAACATCAATAGTGCAGAGAAAATGTATTGCTATTAAAACGTATAGAGCAGAATGACTAGGTAACAAACTTTAACACAATAAGCATTCAACTAGTATGGATAGGTGGTTGGTACAGAGCTGGAGAGATGTTGAGAGCTATAATTGAGTTTTGGTAGGATGAAAGATGGCCCAGTAGATAGAGAAGAATAGACGATAAGCTGAGGAGTAGCATGATAAATAAACAGATTGGTATGTTATTGTTGGCAGGCAGTGAGGAAGTAGGACTCAAGAAGGAAAAATATTTTATAGGGCAGTAGGATATTTAGTGATTATAGAGTCTGAAAGCTGGTAGAGGGTAGGTAGAAAATAAATACTTTCTATACAGGAAGAGAGTTAATTTGGCAATTAGGTAAAAAGAAACGAGTGATTTTCTTTCTTTTGTCATTTAAACATAGTTATACTGGGATTCCATCAGGATGGGCTGTTTCTAGAGATTGTCATATCTTTATTTTGCATAGGTACAGCTGTTCCTATGTAGCTATTTGCATGATTGTACAGGGTTTCTATGAAATAATTCTGCATAGTCAGCTCTGTTCTCAGAGTTTGGGGGACTTGGAAGATTGCTAGACTGTTGCTAAGTCGAAGGTATTTACCCTTGGAATATTGTTTAAATGATCTGGGGTTAGCTGATGTCCTAGGTTTAATATATATTTCAAAGTATGTCTGTGGTCTGAACTAGCCAATAAGGACATTACACTAGAGGGGCATCATCATTCCCCCATGTTTGTGAGGATAAGGTCAACAATACTTAAATCTCTAGTGGCAAACAGTCTAGTTGCACCTAGTCCAAACTTATTCCTAGGCTCCCTACTCAATTTTATTTAAATGATACCAGATTAAAAAAAAAATATATATATATATATATATATATATATATATATATATATATTACAGTATGTATGTACATTATATATATAAATTCTATGTCACAAGACTAAAGGCAATTGTTTCTCAAAATTCAAAATCAATAGTTTCTAAATTAAGAATCTGAACTTTGTCACTGCACAGGACTTTCTATTGGCTTGTAGCATTCTGCTAGAGAGAGTTTTACTACCTTAACAATGGGGATCCATCTAATTTAAATATCTTATGTATACAGTGTGGATTATTATTTACTAATGAGAGCTCCATTCGCTCTTGCAATAGCAGGATTTGAACCTTCATGGTGGAAATACTTTATCAAGGGTTTTTCTTTTTTCCTTTTTTTTCATGTTTATCAATGGCTTTATTAGGAAAATCATAAATACTATTTAGACTCCATTTAGAATATGTTATGAAGAGAGGCAGGAAGAGAAAAACCAAGCCATGTTGAAACATTTCAGGGCAATATAAAATATATTGGGAATTAAAATTCATTGCTTTTGAAATGTAGTTGAGAAAATGATAACATTTCTGAAATGGATTTCTATGACAGCATCAGAAAGATTCGGGTCTGAAATGAGGTTGAAGTAAAATATGTCGTTACTATGAGGGTGAAAATGCATTGTCAGCAGTTAAATCATCATACTATGATTCAACACTTTCATCTGTATTAGATGGACTTGCAGTTATCTCAATGAGTATTGCAGCTACCTAGCAGGAGTTACTGCTGTGCTTAGTGGACTGCTATAAGTATAGTCGATTGGTAGTCAAACCTACAGTTACAAATCAAAATGGAACTCTGTTTCTCAGACGAGCGGTTAGCCTTTATAGGGCCTAGGACATTCATTGGAGGTCCTTTGCCACTCTGAAAATATATTCTTAAATCATTAACTATATGGTGATGTTTATGTGGGATCTGCCTATCTGCTAGTTTGATTACTTTGTGTAATATAGCATTTTTTATAAGGAGGACCACATACTATCCAACATTTTGAACTGCTACTTCTTACCGGACTACTTCTTCCATCATGAATACTTTTCACATTAAGCTACTATTTCACCAGTATTACTCCTATTTGTGTTATATATACCATATATACTAAATTGCAAATATCACATGTTTTATCATTTTCATATTTTATCAGTATTGTAATAGTATGTTATGACATGTTTCTTGAGTATTTATTGTTAGTCTTAGCCTGAAGAAGGTCCATGTGTCACAATACTGTACTCTGGTTTATAAATGGAAATGTAAATAAATACATAGCTGGATATATAAGTTATGCAACAACAGCTTCAGGAATAATTAGATATAACTCATTATACTCACATTTGCTTGGAAGGGGTAAAGCATTATTATCAAATGGTGAGCAGCTTGATATGCTGTCAGCCTTTGCATCATGCATTGTTTCTGTTAGTGAGTCAGTCTCAGGAGCAGGTTATGGACAGTTTGCCATTCTCACTCTGTACAAATCTGAAGCTGCTACTAGTGAGAGTGCAAAAGTTAGGTGCAATTACCACACTGTTTGGTCTTAAGCAAATAAAATGTGCCTTATGTTGTATTGACTGCACAGCGAGACAGTATACACTCTCAAGAACAGAAACTGTTTTCAACCTAAAAAATACAGCTCCATTCTGAATTATCGCAGTATATCTACATGAGGTTACAACTAGATGAAAACAATTTGTTGTAACATTGACCGGACAAAAAAATAGAAAACAAAGTTGATTATGCATGTGGGAGGCAAGCCTCCAAATCATCCAATTCTTCCATTTAATAAAATGAAGAAGGGGAAAAATACTTAAATTTATTATTATTATTATTTTATATTTGATTACTGGGTTGGTCTGACTGGGCAATCAGGTGCCAGTTTTCAGCAGAGACCCGGGGAGAAAAGCTCCACATACATGACGATCATCAAAAAAAACAAAAACAAAAGCTCCACATATATGATAAAAATACAAACGTCAGAGATGGATACAAATTAATAGAGCAAACAATAATATATCATAGCATAGTACGATGAGGAGTTACAGAAGTGTACAATATAGAGTGCATAGTAGTAAAACAGAAAATATATTTGAGTAAGAAAGTGCAGTAATATTTATAGTTGTATACATACATTTAAAAATACAATTCGTTATGGTAGTTTTTTTTCCCTACCTGTTTGACCATTGAATAGTTAAATGAAATGAACCACTGTTACTGTACATTTGGAAACTGCCCTGGCAGTGGTTCCCTATGGAAAGTAGAGCTTATGGAGTTCAGCTACATGAAGCTGAACTCAAACAAATGGAACCTCTTCCACTTTAATCTTAATGAGGTGAAAGGAAGCCACAACAACAACACACTTCGCAAAGTACCCTGAAGTTACAGCTTTTTAAAGTTTTGACTATGGCCTAGGTACCAGATCAGAAAGTCTGTTTTGAACTGTATTAATTTCAAGAAAGCATTGCATGGAAACACACACACACACACACACACACACACACACACACACACACACACACACACACACACACACTCACACATGCATGAACACACACATACACACACACACACACACACGCACGCACGCACACACACACACACACACACACACACACACACACACACACACACACACACACACACACACACACACGCACACAAACACACATACACACACACACACACTGCAAGAAGGTAGCAAAAAGACAGATGTTTTGCCCTTATTAGCATTCATACTGCAAAAGGATCTTCAGCATTAATCAATCAGTAGCACTTAGGCAGTCTGCAAAAATGAAACATGACAGCAAGTTATACCTATGCAGTTTAGTTATCCCACAAGTTAAAGTCATTACTTTGCATATGCTCAAAAATCACTCGTTTTAGTGCACATGTGACTTTTTATTAATGCTCTGCTGATGATATCAAGGATCATATTGCGCATTTCTCTGTAGGCAGCAGCTCCAGCAGAAGCTGATATAATCACTGCAGTGATGTGCATTCAATATCAGTATCTGAAACTGTTTGCATGCCCAGTTAAAATGAATTCAAACGAGGTCCTGCTTGTAGATGTTATGACAGGAATCTGGCACCACTGCCATCAAATGCCACCAAATGTGATGAAGGATTGTAACAGCTGCTACTAAATATGACACACAGATTGTGGGTTGCCACCCAATGATGTCAAAATGGTTGGCATCAATACGGTTTCAATCCCAACACTGTTAATCAAGGGTGAAATAATAGCAAGATAGGGCACACAAATCTGTTTCAGTAACTAATTTACAAAGCATAACTGGTACCAATATCATAAAGGGAATATGCACTGCTGTCCCATGTTCCAACCATCAAACCCAGATAGGACTATACATCAGCCATTGACAGATCTGTGCCTTTTACATAACACTTCCATGCCCCTGTGTCTCCCAGTGCTCCTTTATCTATTGCAACTGACTTTCATATATACACATATATATATATATATATATATATATATATATATATATATATATATATATATATATACACACACACACACACACACACACACACACACACACACACACACACACACACACACACACACACACACACACACACACACACACACATACACACACACACACACACACACACACACACATAAACAAGCACACACACGCACACATGCACATACATGTATACATACATACACACATACACACATACTCAACTCTATGTGAAGTCTGGCAGAATTCTCCAATTTCCCATGTATTTCCTTTTGGCATTAGAATACTGCCATCACAACCACTTTAAGTTTTAGGGCAAGAGATACCTAATTACCAGTTACGCTTAAATCAAGCCAAATATGAAATATACCTGTTATTATTTCTTTCACTGGCAGTAGGCTAAATGCAGCATAATAGAAAACACATGCCACAGCTTATTAATCAGTGGTGTAAATAGTTATTACTCTGTCCATAGATAAATAACAGTGCATGCATATACTTATAAATAGATAAATAAATAAATACAGCATGAGCATAAAGATTAATAAATTAACTTACTAAAAAAATATATAGGTTAGCACACAAAGGGAAATTAAATAAAAGGCAATAAAATAGACAATGTGCATATGGGCAAAACTTAATCACCAGATATTTAAGTTCCTGGACAGCCTGGTACAGAAATGCTGACATCTTAATCATGTTGGTGGGTAAAGTGGTATAACCAATTATTTTATTTGTTGTAGCAATCATTACAGTAACCAATTATTTTATTTGTCATAGCAATCATTACAATATTATCAATACATATTGACTTGCACTTTCCTTGTATCCTGGATACCCTGTTGTTGTCTTAATGATAAGGCATTAAAATAATTGCATTCTACTGGTCTTTCATCATTGTTTTAATAAATATATATATTTGTGCATAGGAAATTATTAGGCTAATGACACCAGTAGGCCTGTTTAAGCTTAACCATACTTATCAACGGTGAGAATCAAAACATGTATGCTGTGTTTGTAAGGTAAACAATTTAGCTATTATGCCAGACCTGATCCTAAACAATCTATAACCTCAGTTATTTTGTTAGTCAAAAATTATTGCATTAACATGTTGAGCCACAGAGTGCGCTTGCCAGGTTGGCCCACTGGATGCATATTCCTTTTTCACAAGTGACCCATGAGCAATGTCTAGTTAAATGGCTTGTTCAAGGTCACATAGTAAGCAATTGAAGGAATCAAACACTTTACCACAGGAACTAAAGCTTGCTACCTTAACCTCTGCAACAACTGCCAGAACAGATATGTTGCAGTGACATTAATAAGAGAAATCAGCAAATCTGGAAATTCAAATATTTCAAAGAAATCGCTTTTTCCTTGATAGTCATAAAGACAAAATACCAAAATTCACAGATATGTGACCAACAAGAAAGATGAAAAAGAAAAAGAATATGTTACATTTTAACTGTTTTTATTTAGACTGAATTTATCCCTAGCTTCACAATTGCTTTTCTTTTATACTGGCATTACACCTAGTTACACAAGTGTTTATTAGGGATATTGAACTATTCAATAAAGCATAACCCAAGTCATGCATTGAGGAGTTTGATCCATAAATATATATATATATATATATATATATATATATATATATATATATTGTTTTTAAAAGTATTAATCCGCACATGCAATTTGTCTGTCTTGCTTGTTAAGTGAACTTAATATAAGCAAAACTTTTTGTGTGTTTCAGCTAAATATAAAATGTATATATAATCATTGCACTGCTAAATTCAAGTGTTTAGCGATACATGCTGATTTAAGTTAGTTCTCTGTGCCTTGATCATACCATTATCTCTTAATTTTGATATTATGTGAACTATTCAAAATGTAAGCAAGATTTTTTTCGTGGTCATTTAAGAAGCTTGTATTAACTGAAATCAGAGTGTTTATTTGTGATTCTTCTTAACTCATTTAATTTTACAGCTGTTTGGTTTTATTACTGTGCTCAGAAAGCATTCATAGCAAGGTAAAGGATGCGTGCTGTTTTTCAGTAACCACATATCATATTTAGAGCTGGATCCTGTGCTAGGTGGCCTAGGAAGCTGCCTAGGCCCCATGTTGGTAGGGAGGATGGTCTGTGTTGGCTGTGATACCCCAGCTTTACTATAAAAATAAAATAAAATAAAAAATGGAGAGTAAGAAAAAACACAGGATCCATAAACACAGCAAGTTTTTGTACCTTGCAGGAAAACTTCCCTTCTGTAAGCCCCAGAAACCTCCTCATTAAGACATTGTCCTTGCATCACTAAATGCTAGAGATTTAGAAACTGACAACTTCTAAATCTGTGCATGGATAATGTAGCTGGATATACAGAGTGGGTCTGGTATTGTGGGGAGATGCAGTCAGATCACAGATTCAGAAAAAGAATGGTCCAACTACCATGGCCAAGGCCAGTGTGTTAAAACATGAAATTTAATATATAAAAACTATAAAAAACACTTAACAAATATAATATATAAAAATAATAAAATAGGATTAGTGCTTTCACACTCTATGCAGTTCTTCAGATCTACATCAAAACCACCAAATCAGTCCCTCAAAAAATGTGGAATCAGATGAAAACTGCCTAGTTTCGAACATTTCACATACAATGTTAGATGTCGATGAACTAAATGCTCTAAATAAGGGTTTTAATTTCATTCCCATTAAATGTAACAGAATTACAGATGTTTTAACTGATGTCAAAGTATTTTCAAGGAATGTTATGTTGAAATACCAATTTAAAAATAATGAGAATGAATTTAACTACGCTTTTAAAAAACCAAGTGAATATACACCAAATAATCATCCCTTGGTTGAAGCATTTTATAATTTAGTCAAAGACGATCTACATATGATGTATAATGAAGGGAAATTAAACTATACACATAGGAAAAATAAACATAATGTAAATGTTAATGAAAGAAAGGCATTGGAAAGATTACAACATGACTATAACCTAGTTTTTAGACCTGCAGACAAAGGTGGACCTCTAGTCATCATGGACAAAGAGAGCTACCGTAGGGCCATGCTTGACATGTTAAGTGACTCTACATATTACAGTATTATTAGTAAAGAGAGAGATGATGCAATTAAATATACTGTCTTTAAAACTGTGGCTGACTTAGTTGACAGCCTCACTATATCCAGTGACTTAGGAAAATTCCTTAAAGTAGAGTATCCCATGATTCCCATTATTCAAGGTATACCAAAAATTCATAAGGATGGTGCCATCACCCCCCCCCCCCATGAGACCTATTGTTTCAGGAAGGGGCTGGTGCACTGAGCCATTTTCCTTATAAGTGGAGAAGCAAGTCCGACCTATAATGGACAAGAACAAAACTATCCTTAAAGATACCAAACAATTCTTATCTAACTTACATGGTTTTACTAGTAAATTTGAGATGAAAGCAGACATGCTTTTTGCAACACTTGATGCACAGTCATTGTTTACTATAATCCCAAATGATATAGGCATAGAATCCATCAAGAATTATCTTATCAAACATAGTGAATATAATGAAAAACAGATTGATTTGATCTGCCTATTCTTAGAGATTATACTTGAAAATAATGTTTTTGTCTTTGAAAAAGCAATATACATCCAGAGAGATGGCATAGCTATGGGCATTTCATGTGCCAATAGTTATGCCAATATGTTTTTAGCCTTACATGAGGAGGAAGTGTTGTTCTGTAATGAATGGGTCAAGAAACAAGTCCTCTTCTATCGTCGTTTCATTGACAATATCTTTTTCATTTGGGATGGTAGCATGGCTGAGTTAAAAATGTACATTATACAAATGAATAACATGACTGGTTACCTTAAATTTACATCAAATTTTTCACCTATAAAGATAGAATATTTGGATGTATATGTGGAGAGAGTGATGGTTACTCATATCAACACTAGTGTTCATAGAAAGAAATGTTATAGGAGCACACTCCTCCACAGACATAGTATGCATCCTCATTATATATTTAGAAACATAAAAGTACTAGGGATGAGGATTTCATACCTTAATGCAACAGAAGATGGCTATAAGCAAGAGATTTTATAGATCCAGATACAGGCCAACTTTTTAAGTTTAAAGTATCTGCTGATTGTAGTACTCCCCATGTAGTTTATCTGGTTGTTTGCCAGGTATGTTCCTCATTCTATGTTGATAAAACCAATAAGGTGTTTCATAATAGAATGAGAGAACATCTTTATGCTATCAGGGTAAGTTACACTAATAATGCCCTAGCAAAACATACTTTGGCTAAGGGCCATGAGCATGTCTTTCACTTTATGGTCATAGATAAAGTGGTACCAATAGTAAGGGAATGTAATATAAGAAATGGTACAGAGAAAAAGGAAACAAATTGGATATTGAGAATGAGAGCAGATAAAGGGAGAGGCTCAAAGAGAGGGCCTCGCTTAAACCTATTCTAAGATCCAGGGGTGTAATTGTTAGGTGACAGATTTACAGAGATATACTATTGTACCATTGTATCTCTCTTCTTTTATTTCTTTTTAATTATTTACCTATGTATCTTTTCTATCAGTATTTGCCCTTGTCCTACCCTGTTTACTGCAGATCTAAGTATACTTCATTCTCATTGTTATTAGTTGCATATGCTTAGTAAAGCTAGATATATTTTTATATCTTTTTTATATATGTTTTTATATCTTTTTCTACATGCATTTCTTATGTATTTATGTATTTCATTAAGATTGATCTAAAGCTGTAATTCACTATTTAAGATATCTATACATTTACATTTATGTACCTGATGTTGCAAATGTATGCAGTCAAAGTATACAAGCACCTACATGTTTTTAGAAATTTGACATCCCCCTTTGAATCTTATAGCTCTATATAATATGTTATTCTTCTTTAAATGTTAAATGAATAATTGATTTAGCATCATGTGATGGATATATAAGGATATGTTTTTGCTACTAGGAGACCTTTATGGTCTGATGAACCAATCCGTGAAAGCGCTTACCTTTGTGCACTAAATTAAAAGACTATTCATTTTATATGCTAGACTGGATTATTTCGTGTTTCATGGTTGCCTTTTCCACTATCTGACTCTTGGATTTATTATATTTATTGCTTTAGACTGTGGAGAGTCATTTATTCCCTTGGGTGTGTTCAGTTTTATCCTTATAATCTTTACATATCTATACAATATCACATACATTTCTAATATATTTGTAACACAGGCCTATAAATCATGTTGCTATTAAAACATGACACATAACCATTTACAAAATTCCAGATAGCTGGGCTGGCATTATCTCCTTTTATTACATTTCTATAGAAATCATATTATATTCACAAATTACATATAATTATTTATAAAATTTCAGATAGCTAGGCTGACTGTATTTCCCTTTGTAACAGATGCCTAGTGACTATGATCCTGTTTTTGGTTTGCCAGACATTCCATATTGTAATATTGCAAGATATTAATGCAACACTGGCAATTTATTCTTTAAAGGCAGTAGGTGCTAAATTTGTAGAAGAAACACTGAAATGTGATTTTTTTTGCCAGCACTAACCTCTTAATTATTTACAGTTTTTTTTATTGTGGAATTACACAGATGGCTATCACTTCTACAGAGATTTCAATATTGGTGGATTGTAATGGCAGATGTTTGAGTGGCCTTTTGTGGTTAAAATGTTCGGAAATGTGGTAGTTTTGTCATTATTGCTTCATACATTTTGTTTCATTGCTTACAGGAAAAAATGTTCCAAGCTGCAATTTTAAAACAAACTGCAACAAGTAGTGCTGTATTATGGAAGGAATATAATTTAATACAATGAGGAAGGTGAATGAAAGAATACATGCATGTACTCAGGGCCATTAAATGTGTGTAAGGGACCCAAGGTTTGAAAACACCCCAAAAGTAAACAATCCACCATTGGCTAAATGCATTTTCTATGGATGTGTGTGTGAAGCAATTGGACACTGTTGTTTGTGCTAGTATTTCTGGCTGAGATTTTGTGCATGATTTCAGACTAGTCTATGTGTTCTGTGCCAGCATAGCTGGCTGCGGTGTTGTGGATGGGTTATTGCATGTTGAGTTGTGACCTGTTTGTGCAGAGTGTTTTGGGGACTCGGATGGTGTTCTTTTGCGTATCTAACTGTGCAAGTTTGTTTGGAAAGATTTCGAAGCTGAACTACAGGAAGGAACTTTAGTAAACAGCTGTTTGTTGATTTTCAAAATATGAAATGAAAATTAGAACTGGAACAGTTGTGATAGTTAGGCTAGTGTATAAAATAACCTGCTCAAGACAGTTAACAGTCAGTTGTCACTTGTCAGTTGCAATAGTCAGATGAGTTCAGTTGTGAGTTGTTCACAGATGTACTGTGCAGTAGATAACCAAAAGGACTCACCAAGAATTATAAGCCTGCCTTTGCTCTGTTGTAGTAATTTAGTTTAGATCAGGGACAGTGTTCTTTAGTCAGGTATACAATATATAACTAATCAATTAGATCAGTTAAAGTTTTTTTCTAAATGCTGGATTTCTATCCTTCCATATTGATTTCATTTTCCTGATGATTAAGCTTTATTTATTGGAAATTGATGTTTTATGTTTTTTAATCATTTTGCTCATTATTAAATAATTTTATTAACTTACATTGTGGCTGGATATTAACTGTATGTCACATTAACTGGTGGCAGCAGTGGGATTTTTTATTGGACTACAGTGGCCTATGAGTAGTTGTCATTAAGGTGTGCACTTTTGACAGCCACAAAGTAAACACACAGAATCTCAGTTCACAACACTTTTATGTATTTTTAGTTAGTTAGAGATAGCAAGCAAAATGGCAGCAGAAGCTTATAGTAAGCTGACAAAGAACCAGTTGGCCAAGTAGTGTGAAGCCACAGGACTGGTGCATGTCAACCTAAGGAAGCAGTGATTTCAGTATTAGTTGCAGCTTCAGCTCAGACCAGCCATTCAGAGGATATCCAGTTTGGTATTAGGGATGTGCAGCCTACTGAGACAGGACAGTCCACCTTTTCTTCGGAGGACCTGAGAATCCATCTGGAGTTAGAGAGACTGCACGTGGGGGCCAGACATCTGATGGCTGAGGAGAAGCAGTATTAATATGAACCAGAGGCCAAACATCTTGAACTGGAAACAGCAGACAGACTGTGCCTGGAAGCCCAAAGATGTGAGCCCGAGGAAAGGGAAAAGCAGTGTCAATATGAGCTTGAGGCTGAGGTAAAACAGCATCCTCAATAATGTTTATAAGCTGAGGAAAACAAGAGACAGTACAGGCATGAAGAGGAGTTTCTTACCCTTCAAAAGGGTCATAGAGGTAATGGGGAAGGGAATAACAGAACTCCAGAAGATGTAAAGGTCAGTAAACGTTTTCCTAAATACAGGGATGGGGATGACTTTGATAGTTTTATTCATATATATTTGAGAGGGTATGTAGAGAGTATGATGTTGACCATGAGCTCTGGGTTCGGCTCCTGACTCCCTTAATCCATGGTAAAGCTGTTCAGGCCATGTCAAAATTGTCTGATGTAGATTGTTTTAATATATGAAAAAGTTAAGAACCATCTTCTAGGTTGTTTTAAACTAACACCTGAAGCTTATAGGAAAAAGCTGTGTGAACACAGATGCAAGGCAGATGAAAGTGTACATGATTATATTGCTGATTTAAGTATTTACTTTCACAGATGGGTAAGTTGATGTGAGGTCACTACTTTTGAGGGACTGGAAGACCTTTGGGTGAGGGAACAAGCCCTCAGTACTTTGTCTGATGATATGAGTATCTGGTTAGCAGCTTGAGAGAGTGTAACTCTGTGGAGGAGTTGTGGAGAAAAGGGATCTCTACTTAGCAAGCAGAGCACTAATGCAAAAGAAAAGGATACCCAATGCTGCACATGGACATAATGAAGCCATGGGGTGCAGTCTAAACCACTCTGGCAGAATACACCAGTAACACGGGAAACTACTACTTCAAGTACACAGTTAGGGATTAGATGTTTCAAATGTAACCAGTGGGGCAACATAGCAGCCAAATGTCAATTGAGGCAAGGTGAAAAACAAAAGGTGAGGAAACCAGCAAGTGGGGATGGCAAACTGCCAAAATGTATATCCTATTTTAGTAGATGGTAAACAGGATACTGGTAAGAGAGACACATCTTCTGATATAACCACTCTGATGCCTACACTGGTTAGAGAAGAGCAGTACTTGCTTGGACAGTTCACTCCAGTCAGAGCACTGGGATAGATCCCTTTCTAAATATCTTTGGCTAGGGTTCATTTTGACTGGGAGGTGTAAGAGGAAGCAAACAGGTAGGTGTGTTTGAAGATATTCCTACAAATGTCCTGATAGGTAATGACTTTGATGATACAGTGCCTTGTGTGCATGCAGTGACACATAGTCCGGCTTGGAGACAGGCATGTAGATGCAGTAGCCTTGGGAACCGATCTTATACCTGAAGCTGGAACAGGTGTAGTGGCTTTTTCAGAGAAGGCGCTATCCTATAGCAGTAAGTCTGAAAGAGAGCCACAGCTGCTGGGAGGTGCTAATGTTCCCTTGTCATGGTGACAGCAAGGACACAGGTGAGTGATAGTACCCAGATTAAAAGTGAGGCACAAATGTTGGAAATTATTAGGCTTCCTGTGGAAGGGGAGCTTGTGTTTGAGGATATTCCTGCAGATTTCCTGATAGGGAATAACTTTTATGATGCAGTGCCTTGTGTGCATGCAGTGACACACATTCAGGCATGTAGGTTTGGTAGCCTGAGGGAGACCTAGACAGATCTCATACCTGAAGCTGGGACTGGTGTGGTGGCTATTTCAGAGAAGGAGCTATCCTGTAGCAGTTAGTCTGAAAGTGAGCCACTGCTGCTGGGAGGTACTGACGTTCCCTTGGACACAGTGACTGCAAGGATGCAGGTGAGTGATGGCACCCAGAGTGACAGTGAGGTACAGCTGGCAGAAGTTACTATGCTTCCTGTGAAAGGGGAACTTGGGAGGGTCAGAAATGTAGAGTTGAGATAGGCTGATCTTATGGACCCTACATTACAAAGCCTGAGGGAGATGGCTAAGGAAGCACCTGAGGCACAAGGAAGATGGGAGTCTGCATACAGGGGCAAGGGTTTGTTGTATAAAGAGTGGACTCTTAAGGGAGGGCTGGAAGTTGAGTTTATACATCATTTGGTAATGCCTAGAGCCTACCACCTGCCACTTCTAGCAGGTGATATTGAGGCAGAGAAGGAAGGTTTGCTGTATAAAGAGTGGACTAATAAGGGAGGGCTGGAAGGTGACGTAGTGCGGCAGTTGGTAGAGCCTAGACCCTACCATCTGCCACTTCTAGCTATAGACCCTAATATTCCTTTTTCAGGTAATATTGATGTAGAAAAGATGGCAAATGCTTTGCTAGAAGTTTTCAGCAGGGTAGGTTTTCCAAGGGAGATAGTGACTGACCAAGCTGCCAACATTATTTTAGATCTGCTGACATATTTGTGGAAGTCTTGCGGGGTGAAACATGTAAAGATCACCCCCTACCATCCCCAGACTAATGGTCTTATGCCGAGGTTAAACTCTAAATTGAAGACTATGCTATGGGCATTTGCAAACCAGTTTAAAAGGGAAAAGTTAAACATGAAACTCAGTAAATGTTAGGTGAGTATGGCAGAGGTCACTTACTTTGGACACAGAGTGAGGAGTGGTAAGATTAAGCCAGAACTTGTCAAAGTGGAAGCTATTCAAGCATGGCCAGTTCCTGTTACTAAAAAGCAAGTGAGAGCATTTCTTGTGACAGTATGGTACTGTGGAAAGGTTGTGCCCAGTTATGGTGCAATGGCTGCACCCCTTACTAACCCAGCTAGAAAAAATAAAACAGATATGGCAATGTGGGTCACAAACAGGCATTCCAAAAACTTAAGGAGATTATGGGATGACACCCTGTGTTGGCCAGTCCAGATTATAGTGAAGAGTTTGTTGTGCAAGTATTCGATCAGTTAGAGTTTTTCTAAATGCTGGATTTCTGTCCTTCAGCTTTGATTTCATTTTCTTAGTGATACAGCTCTGATACAGCTCAGTTTGTTTATTGGAGATTACTGTTTTATATGTTTTAATCATTTTGCTCATTATTAAATATTTTTATTAACTTACATTGTGGCTATCAATCAGTGTTTTTCTTTAGTGGATTGAGAATGCTTATACGTGCCTTGATAACTTTCCTGGCCACTTCAAAAGCCTGTCTGCTTAGGTCATTTGCTACTATTTGTTTTAATATTTAATATTCATAACTTGACACCTCATTAAAAGGGCATGAAGACTCTCTGATTGGTAACCTAGCATTACCTTATATTTTGGGGAAGGGGCACAGCTGGAAATCTGTGTCAGGCTTTCCAAGAAGTGTTTGGATGTGTGAGATTTAATCTATTTAAGTGTGAATTTATCAGAAGTCTTAAATGGGGCACATTGCTCTCAAGTGTGTACTAAGGAGTTACATTAGGGGTAGACAGAAATATACAGTCCAGTCCGAGGCTATAGAGTGTGTCCCTGTTGTCCTCATGGGAGAAAATTGTGAAATATTACTCCTATTTAAGTGACAGTCTCACATTGGAGTCAGTAGTGAAGATTGAAGCTCCTTAGTTACTGACCTAGGATAATGGGAGACGTCACACTATTTGGCGGCAGTATAGTGGGATAATAACTGTACATCACAGTGGGTTTCACTGCAGTTTCAATGAATGTCAGTTTCAAGGGCAGAGAAGTTATCCATTGTTCATGCTGTTTTCATTGTGAGACCATATTGTTTTATTTAGCAAATGGCTATCAGTGTTTGTTCTACAAAACTTAAAATAAAGGTTTTAAATTAAATCCAAACATCTGTAATCATTATAGAATTAAAGAAGAAAATAATATGCACACTGATAGGTTTGAACAGTGCTTATAGAAACTGGGGAGAAATACCCAAGTAATGGGACACTGGAATGGCTGCAGGAGAGGGGGCAGCTGATCCATTAACCTGACTAGGTCCCATGATCCGGCTCTTATCATACTATCATAGCTATTAAAGATGAGCAGAAAATTAGAATAGACCATACTGAGTTAGTGTCTAGTTTAGTAAATTGCTTAGAGTCACACTATATTTAAATGAAGTTTAATGGAATCAAATCCAGGACTATAGAATAAAGTTCATAGAATAACTTTAAAGATTAAAATCAGTATGTTTTTACATCAGCCATTCATGATTTTATGTTATTGAATTTTCACCTTCATCAGCTTCATCATCATTATTATCATTATCATTACTATCATCATCATCAACTATGAACAAGTGAAAGATTGTCTAATAGCACACCATTTAGATTTCAAATTTCTTGTCTACAAAAAAATTCGGTACTTACTTATTATTGCAACCACATTTGCAACTGCAATAATTCGTCATGTTTGACTCAAAAATGTCTCAACTTTAAAACGGTTGTGTAAAGTGTTAAGTAGTACTCCCTGATATTGTTAATGGGTTAGGAAGAGGCATAAAGGGCAAATTCCTGTTTGGGGTTAGCATCCATTATTGATGTCAGGTCGTGAATAATGCGAGCACGATGCCTGCTGCTTCTTAGTGTGGTGAAGAATGACCATTAATTTTATGGGGAACATTTTGTTAAATGGTTAGTAGTCAGACTGGGAACCAAAGTTCATAGAGCAAATGAAGTATGCTGAACACTGTCCCCACAACAGTTGCAATAATGCAAATAAATACTAATAACTAACGTGGCACAGGCTTTCTCCATAGCACTACTTGTGGGGCAGGGGTGATAAACGTTATCCTGCTTCACACGCATACTTGTTTGTGTATCTCTGAAGTTGTGTACTCAGAAATGGCCCTTACAGCAGGAACTATAGGTGCTGCTGTTGATGGTGAATGATTCCCCTAAATAGGAAAACAAATAAATATAATACATACATATAATGAATAAATAGGGAAAAAAATTCACAGTTTGAAAGGCGCCAGTTCTGTTGCTCAGAACGTTGTGACTGTGATGAATCCTAACATTACAGATAACTGCAAAGCAGCAGTCATGTCTACTTCAGACAAGGGCTCAACCTGCCATTATTCCTCCTCGTATGTGCCAAAGAACATGAACCAATACTGTGTAACAGTTTACACCACCCTTCTTTCACTAACAAACATAGTTTGCAGAAAACATTATAAAGTATGCCACCTGCAAAATGTGGTTGCGATAATACGTAAGTACCAAAAATTCATCCAATTTTATGTTAGATGCCTCAAGAGAACTATATTGGTTTATATGTAATGGAAAACTGTTATGTTGCTCCTTTATTAAACCAGTTAGTTGTACTGTTATTTCATTTAAAATGACCTAATAACCTATTTGTACCTTGTATAGATGTTGATCTCAGTCCAAGACATTCAAGTAAGAACTCATCTTTGATAACTTCATAAGCAACAATTAGATCTCTATTTAAACTCAGGTTATCTAAATGATATATATATATATATATATATATATATATATATATATATATATATATATATATATATATTATATATAAGTTTTAGCCCCTTTCTCAAAACTTATTATCCCTGTATCTTCTTAATTATTAGTATTTGACTCCTTTCCAAAAGTCCAGTATGTGTTTTGCTTTGTTATTCAATTACTAAATTTGGCATTGATAACCATATGAGTACCTCCATTTTGTAGTATTTTTTAGCAGTTCTACATGTTAATTTTCAAAAATGAAGATTGAAACTTTGCAATAATTTCCTTTCTTGTTTTTTAATTTCTCCAAATCTTTTCGGTTTCTAATACCATGACAGGAATGGACTCTGTTCCTAAGTCAAAGTACGATTAGAATTCATGAAATTAGCATTGTTTCACTCTTTGATGTCAGCCAAAGGTGCTCTTCTCAATACCCACAATGTGCCCAGTAATGACTCCTGCAATTCGTACAGAGTTACATGGATTGGTAGCATATCTAAATATGATTGTAGACTATTTTTATAAGACCTGTTGCTCCTACTACTACTGGAGCTATCTGGCTATCTTTCTTCCACATTCCTCTTGTTTCTGCTTGCAAATCCTGGTATTTTATGACTTTGCATCTCTCTGTATGCAAGACACTGTAGTCACTGGGTGTGGCGATTTCAATGATCAATGCTACTTTTGTCTTCTTTTCTTAGACCACTACATCCAGTTTTATAGCATCTGTCTTTTGAACTGTTGGTAATGGAGGATCCCATGTGATGTAGATTTCATCACTTTCTATGATGCTTTGTGGCTCATGTTTCCAGTGTTTTTCAGCCACTTCAATAACATAATACTTGCACAATCCCCCAACGCAGCAGTCTTGCCACATTATTATGCCTCTCAGTATACAGTCTTTCTGCCATTAGTATATCACAACCAGCAATGAGGTGTGCAACTATTTCCAATTCTGCTTTGCAAAACCTACATTTATCTGTTTCTCCCGGATGTTCAATTGACTTTGTAAATCAATGTGTACATAGCCCACTGTCTTGTGCTGCCAATATTAAGCTTTCATCTCTTGGTTTGAATTCATCTCTCCTTAACCATTCATGAGTTCATTCCTGATCAACATTGGGCTCTTCCAGAAGTTTTCTATACTTGCAAGTATATTTATGCATTTTCCACATTTCTTGCCTTCTCATCTGGTCCTTCAGCTTATATCCTTTCTTTTGTTTTTTTGGCACATCCAGTTGCTGTCTGTCTTTAATCTACTTTTGGTTTGATTTCCATTCCTGCTTTATGCCAATACACTTCTGTTAGATTATGCAGAGAAGTAATCTTAGATTTATTCTCCTCATGTTTCAAAACTTTCACAAGGTTTGGGTCTTGTGTGGTCAGCAGATATGTGTGGAGTCCCACAATTGCAGATCTATACATGTAATCAATTTCAAGGAGGCTCATCCCTCCTTTAGAACGGGGAATATATATTCTTGGTATGCACTGATTTTTATAAATCATTTGTTGAGCATGAAGCATCCTTCTTGTTTTCCTCTCTAATCTATCCAACATGTTTTGGGGCCCGTAAGTCACTCCAAAACTGTAATTTAGGACTGGAACAGCAAATTGGTTTATAGCTTGGATTTTGTTCCTAGACCTAGACATCAGTGCTGTTTTCAGGATTAATTTAAGTCTTCTGAACTATTTCTTACTAAGTTTTATTCACATTTGTTCATGTTTTATTGTTGATCCTTCATCAGTTCCCAAATATTTATACATTCCTTCTTGCTCAAGTTCTTTTATATCACATTCTTGTCCCAAACTGATGTTTTCCTGATGTTGTAGTTTTCCTGCTTTAAAGGTTGCTTTTGCACATTTGTCAAGACAAAATGGCATTCTTATATCATCTGAAAAAGTTTTGACAACTTGCAGTTATGCTTTCAGTTCCTCATCTGATGAGCTATGCACTTTTAAATCATCGACAAAGAGAAGATGAGAAGTCTTTAAACTTTGATGTTTTCTAGGAGCCAAATTGCAGCCATGGCCTAAGCTGTTAAGCAGATGGCTGAATGGGTTAAGGGCAAGGCAGAATAGCAGTGATGAAAACAGTCATTGTGAAATAACCTCCTTTGAATTTTTAACCCTGGGATAATAATTTGTCCTTTATCATGGCTTAATTGCAAAGTGTTCTAACACTGTTTCATGGTCACTGTAATGTAGTCGATCAGTGTAGGATGTATCTTATGCATTTTTAGCACTCTTTTATCCATGAATGTGTGATACTATCAAATGCTTTTTGTAGTCAATCCATTCCACACTTAGATTCTTCCCCTTTTTACAGTTCTCCACTATGACTTTATTTAACAACAAATGATCCTTTGTTCCATATGGCTTTCTTTTATTGCCCTTTTGTTCTACGATATAATTGAGTTTTCTTCTAAATGACTATAAACTCTGACAGCAGCAACTCCTGCGTATAGTTTATATGTTGTCGGAAGGCAAGTTATTGGTCTATAATTTTTAGGGTAGTTTGCAAGTTCACTCTTAAGTAGGAGCATTGTTTTTCCTGTTGTTAGCCAGGCTGGTGTCTGTTCGGGATACACATGTAAATAGTTCTTACTCATGGCTAAATCTTCATGCAAAGATGTTAATACATTTAACCAAAAGTTAGGTACTGCATTTGGCCATGGGTTTTTCCAATTAGGTGCTTTTCTTTTTTTTTTTTTTTTAAATTCTTTTTATTGATTTTTAGTCATAACATTACAAAACATACTTTACAACTTGACTAAACGATAAGTACAGACAAAAAAATTTCTCTATATACAATAACTATATACAAAGCCCATCTATGTAGAACCTCCAGACCGGAGATTCGAAAGTAGAGTGATTATGTTAAAATTCCTTCATAAACCAGTTTCCAAGCTTCCCTCCATGATGGATTTAGCCTCATGGAATACCACAAATATTTATGAGCAGAGAAATGCTTCCCAATTATCTGTCTGAGTCCTTCCCAAGATAGGGCTGATCTATCCTTCCAATTTAGGGTGATATAGTATTTAACCAACATAAAGGCTGTTATTAGGAAATACGCGTTCTTAATGTCCATGCCCACCGGGGGTATGTGAAGAAGGGCAAATTGCCAAGACAGGGTAGATTTTTCATAGCCCATTTTTTCTAATTTGACTCTGAGGGCACACCATAGTTTGTAAGAGCACTTGTAACTCCAAAAGATGTGGATGATATCTGCTTTCATCATAGGGCAGAATTGGCAAAATGGTGGGACTTCCTTGTACATCTTGTTTAGCAGAGCGGGGGTGTAATACGCGTTATTTACAATCATAAGTTGAGTATATCTGAACTTTAATAGAGGAATAGCTTTGGAAAATTTTTGAGTGGCTTGTGCTATGGATTTGGACGAGATCGAGGGGTCTTGTTTTATCCAAAAGTCAGAATGGATAGCCTCTTTCGTGCACCTAATTTCTGATATTAACTTGTAGGAGTGAGAGATCATTTTCTTTTTACGAGTTAATAGATTCCAAAGTACCTTACACAACTCTATTTGAGGATCGGGAATATCTGTATCTCTCCAGTACTTGTTGCAGATGTCCATTAATTGTCTAAGCATAGTGGTATAGTTGATCGAAAGCTTAAACTTGCTTCTGATAGAAGAAATGTGTTCCAACCTGCATAAGAAGAGGTCCAGCACAGTTTTATTTTTGATCAGTGGAAACGAATTCAGATTAACCAAATTTTCGTTTAATTTAATGTTAGGATTAAGGTGTAAAGGTTGGAGGAGATGAAAAGCAGACTGTAGCTCAAGGGATTTAAACAAGTTTTGTGTACACCTGATTTGAGACCATAGGTCATTTTGAATTTTGTACTTTCTTTTGGCAGATATGTCTAAGAAAGGTAGGGCCATGGGATTAACGTAAAGAGATTTAATATAATTGCAATAAAGTTTGACCCACGTTGGGCACCAAGCATTAGATTCCTCTCTGAAAGTTGCCACCTTGATTATTCTACTGCTTCTGTTTATTTCATACAAAAGTCTAAAATCTGGAAGGCTTAGACCCCCCTTCTCTTTAGGGTATATAAGTTTATTGTAGCTTATCCTGATGGGTCTAGGGTGCCAAATAAACTTCGAAAGAAATGATTGGATTTTATTAAAGACTTTATTATGAATCAGGGTGTTGGTAGCATTTAGAACAAACAGAAGTCTTGGCTGAATGTTCATTTTGATAATGGCCACTTTCGATAAAACCGGGAGTTTTAGTTGAGACCATCTTTCCATATCCTTTTGAATCCCACCCCAACATCTAGAGAAGTCCCCTTGATGATGTATATTTCCATCTGTTTGGAAGGATATTCCTAGGTATTGCAAATGGTCATTGACTTTTATAGTAGGTATAGATCTTTCACTGGGTAATTGCGAGTAAATGTTAATTGGAAAGATCGTTGTTTTATCTAAATTCACCTTATAATTCGAGTATTTGGAGAAAATTTGTAAAGTATTATTAATTTTGTTAATATCAGCGTTGGGAAGTGAGTAGTAGATATTCAAGTCATCTGCATAAGCTGATAAGGGTACATCAGTATTAAATAATCTTGGGATATGGTGGAATGTTCTCTGCTTAATTAATAAAAGTAAAGGTTCTATATATAGGTTAAATAAAAGTGGTGATAGAGGGCAACCCTGCCTGATACCATTATTAATCAATATCCTTCTGGAGCTATATTTGTTTATTTGTAAAGTAGTATACGCATTTTTATATAGGATATTAAGAGTGTGTATAAATTGAATAGGGAAATTAAATTTTTGTAGAACCGAGATCAAGAATTAATTAGGTGCTTTTCTTAACTTTGTTTCAAGCTCTCTGGCTGTTACTTCATCCAATTTCATATCCTGCACCATTACATTTCTTATTCTTTCTTTCACTTCTTCTATCTATTTAGCATCTTTATGTTCCACAGGATCTGCATACATATTTCTCCAAAATGTATCTATTTCTTCTTTTTTTGTTGGTCTTTCAATTCCTTTCACCTTGTTTCCCAGTTCAGTATAAAACCTTTTTGAGTCATCAATAAATTGCTTATTTTGTAATTTTCCTTTATATTTATAAGTTTTTCTTTCTTTGTATGACTCCATTGATGAATAAACAGGTTGTTAATATATTATAATCAAGGCAGGTGATAGTGAAACTATCCAAGCTTAATCCTGTACTGTGGTAATAAAGTGCGCTATTATCTAACTGTAACCTCAGTATACCATCAAAAACTGAATGGCTTTTCATCTAAGACAGACAGTATATCTATCTCCTTTCCTTAATGCCATTCCTGTAAATTTTAGAAATAGTTACAGAAACAGACAATAATAATTATTATCATTTTAAAAGGCATTTAATGTTCTCATTCTTACAAATGTAGTTCATTTAAATACTGTAGATACATTAATGAAGGACAATATTTATTAGTGTTGCTAAGGTGGTATGTGGTGTTTATTGTGAAGATCAGGAAAGGAAATAGTTGTCCTTTCGCAATCATTTTCAGGTCTGATATTTAGGGTGTTTGATTATATATTCTTAATGATGTTATTCTCCATTTGATATTAAGAAAGTTTGTGCATAATGGAATTGTATATATATATATATATATATATATATATATATATATATATATATGTACATAAATACATATATACATATATATGCACCTGTGTGTGTGTGTGTGTGTGTGTGTGTGTGTGTGTGTGTGTGTGTGTGAGTGTGTGTGTTTATATGCATGTATACATATGCATGCTGTGAAGCCCCACCACTGGCCCAGTAATCAAGGAGCCTCAATCCTCACCACTAGCACCAGTGGGGGACATACAATGGGAGGATGACAGGTACACACACAGTACTTCCAGATGCAGCTCTCTGCATCAAGTGCAATTTCACTTAAGAGCATGCAGAGACCACAGTCAGTCTGGGGTTGTTCCTAAATCTTTCTCCAGATCCCCAGTAAGACTCCCCACTGAGACAGCTATAGAGTAGAGATCTCAGCTGAGTGGCCAAGCCAAGACCTCCAACAGCCTCTCTGTCCAGTCAGTGCCTCATGGCCCTGCCCACGTAGCACAAACACACACACACACACACACACACACACACACACACACACACACACACACACACACACACACACACTTGGAGTTTTGTTTTACATACACACACACACACACACACACACACACACACACACACACACACACACACACACTTGGAGTTTTGTTTTACATACACACACACACACACACACACACACACTCAAACACCTGGGAAGGCTGGCACAGGTTTACTAGCTATACTCCCTTCTGCCCAGACTATAAGGTAGCTATTACTGCCACCAGCCAACTCTTTGTCAGTTATTTTAAGGCCCTTAACAAAGGGTGTCCAATCCTCCTGTGTAATGTTACTGTTAATACAAATGGTAGTTTGACCAACAGCAAGGCTGTTAGGTGTGGTCTACACAGTGTCACCAAATAAATATGCAAGTACTCTCAGAACTTAAATACGTCTCACAAAGATCAGCCACAATGAAAGGCTTAACTATATTTAATAATAAATAATAAAAGAACAAGTAAATATTCAGTATATATTTACAGTGATATCAGAGTTCAAAATTACAGGAAATATTCACAACAACACTTCAGGACAGTCTCAAATAAATAAAGAAAACATCTAAATTAAGCTTTCTATATTCCTGACTATATCTGAGAGAATTAATTAGAGCAGCAAGGCAGATGTGGTGAGTGGATCTTGATGCTGTCAGGTCAAAGACAAAATACAGAATGCAGTATCTCACTAAGAAACTTCCTAAATTAATATCTCAAATATTACTGCTGGAATAGCTTGCAGAATGACATCATTTCTTGTCATCTGGCTTTATGCCAGGTGAAAACCCCCATTGCTGAAAGCTAGCAGTATTTAGCATCTACCTCTGAAAATACATACACAAGGGTTTTTCCTCGGTTCTTTGCAGATCTTGGAAGTCATACAACAATAAAGCACTTCTAAGACAATACAGAAAACTTCTCAGCACAGACATTCCCCCAGATTCTCTATGCCTTGCACAGTGTGCAGGATCAATGCAGGAGCTCTAGCAGGCAATATGTCTGCCGTGCGATCCAGGAACAGCCTGCAGGGGCGTGCATGAGCGCTCCTGCACTAGTCCTGCATGAACTAAACCCCTGTATGTAAATCACCCTATTTGCAGGAGAAATCCATGCAAATTAGATGAATTTGTGATCCAGGAAGCTTGCAACCAGCCGTGCAGGACTAGTGCATTCTGTAGAAATGTACTTGGTTAGTAACAGAGTACATTTCTGCAAAATCCAATCTGGAGCTTTGACAGCTCCAAGTAAAGGTTGCATATCAGTTAGGAAGCATGTCAATGGCCAAGTATAAGGCCACTGGAATTGCAAACAGCCAAAAAAATGTAAAAATTTACTTTGATTTTTTTTTTAGCCAATCTCGGCTGTTTATGCGTAGGGCAGTGGCGGGCAAACGGGATCAGGGGGAAATAGCAAAATAAACCTAAATTAAGCATTCTAACTAAAATCACTATTCTGCAAGTCAATGGCAGGCAGAAGACAACATGGCCAGTGAGTAGTGGTTGCTAAGGGGGGAGGCTCAGTGTGAGACATGTAACTATGCATTAGCAGGCAATCCTATGCAAATGAGGAGATTGATAGTGAATCCCAATTTTCCCCAGCATGTTGCTCAGGTCCCAACAGTGTAAGAGTAGGAATAGCTTGATGCAAGCCTAGGAGTTAGCTGACATCATGGGTTGTGTCAGGCATACTGTAAGTGGATTGGAGCCCTGTGGCTCGGGTTTGCTCCTGGCTTAGCACAGCTAAGCTAGGGGGTGTGTCTGAATCTGCCTAAGCACTCTTTACATTGCCTAAGTGGGTGTGTGTACCGCGCACCAGGTTTTAAAGGAAGAAAAAAAAGTTAAACCGGGAAATAGCAGCACTGTGCACATTTGAGCACTGTGTTTGTGCAGAGTGCCCCCGGGCTTAAACAGGAAGGCAATGGGAAGGGAAAACAGCAGTAGGAAGGTAATCGAGGAGAACTAGCATAGCTGGCAGGTGAAATGTATCAGAATCAGCCAATTACACAGGCAGCAGACCAGCCCAGCCCAGTACACTACTATAAACTATTCAAACACCTTCCCCTCTGGTTTTTCTCATATCCTACACCCCGTTGTAAACAAGCAGGGAACTTTTAACACTCACAACAGCAAAATGATAGGGGCTGCAATAGCTATCATACAACAACTTATGGAAGAGACTGATGGTGGTGAGGATGTGAATGCTGTCGGCCAACCCACAGTGAGGAGACAGAGAAGAGTGTACAGACCCAGGGTAATCTACTAGGGGCTACATGAGCTGGAGATAGTGGAGCACTATAGGATGGACAGGGACCTCCTACAGCAAATTGTTGAGCTGTGACGGCCATGCCTCACAAACAGAACTAACAGAGGGGAACCCATCCCAGTGGATACCAAGGTATGTGTAGGCTTAAGAATACTAGTTACAGGTAACTTTCAAAAGCCAACTGGGGATATGATGGGGATCTCACAGGCATCAGCATCCAGGGTACTCCACCAGTTCCTGGATGCCATGTCAGCACATGTCGGTGAGCACGTATATTTCTCCAACACCCATGAGGCATTGGCCAGCAATATGCAACTGTTCCTCCAAATAGTAGAATACCCTGAAGTAGTGGGTGCTATAGACTGCATGCACATATGCATCAAAGCACCACCCGGTGAGTGAGGTAGGGTCTATATCAACCGCAAGGGCTTCCCCTACATCAACTGCTGGGTTGTGTGTGATGCCCAGGGCATAATAATAAATGTGTGTACTGGCTGCCCTGGAAGCTATCGCAATTCCCACATCTGGCATCTGATGCAGCTGTACCACAGATTTGCCAATGGGGACATCCCTCATGGTCACCTAGTGGAGGATGCTGGATACACACTGGAGCAGTGGCTGATGACACCCATCAGAAATTCACACTCACCCGAACAAGAACTCCATAATGAGGCACACGCACAGACCAGAGTTATAGTAGAGCATGTGTTTGGGATGCTCAAGTCACAGTTCCAGTGCCTGGACACATCCAATGCAGCCTTGCAGTACTCATCAGCTACATGTACCCAAATTGTCCTCATATGGGCCATGCTACACAGTATTATCCTGCGGAAACAGCTGCAGCAGTAACAGCATGAGGCAGGGCCACACAGCCTCCCACCATTGCCAATGCCTGCAGAAGCACAGAGTGATTCAGAGGAGGAACAACCTGAGCCTGCTCCAGTAAGCAGAAGGAGGCATGCCCAGTATGAACTGGCCTTGGCAAAGAGGCAACGCATACCACATACACTGACACAGGAGTGACCCAGGGAATAACACCTCTCTCTGACTCTCACATACAGTAAAAGGGATGCCGAACATTACACTACCTGTGCTCAACCATGTGTAGGGAGTGTACTATGTGCATTCAACATAGGCACTCTCAATACTGGGACACCCACAAGGTAAGTGACTCACACATGTAAGTCAGGGGAGTTAACATACCCAACAACAGTCACAGCCAGCAAGACAGGTGTAAACAAATACAAACAAAGGCCATGCTATATGATGCCTATGGGTAACCCCAGACAGACTACAGCAGGTCAGGCGGTGGGACATTAGTTCTGAAGGGTAGGAAGTCAGAAACTAAAATGTAGGTAACAAGCTAAGATCTGTAGTACATTGGTATGCCTCTAGTCAGCATGATAGATAAGAATACAGAATGAAATGGAGTATCAGACATACCAGTACAGTCATAGCAAATGTGTACAAGTGTCAGGTGTGCCCCTCCTCCTACATAAAAATGTAGTAACAGTCAGGTGTGCACCCCTCCCAATCATGTGTAGAAATGTAGAAATAGTCAGGTGTGCCCCCTCATCCTACATAGAAATGAAGTAACAGTCAGGTGTGTCCCCCCAATCCGGTGTAGAAATGTAGAAATAGTCAGGTGTGCCCCACCCTATCCTACGTAGAAATGTAGTAACAGTCAGGTGTGCCTCCCCAATCCTGTGTAGAAATGTAGATATAGTCAGGTGTGCCCCCCATCCCATGTAGAAATGTAGTAACAGTCAATGCCAAATGATTGACGGATACCTTGCAGAAACAATATGCTACTTGTAGGTGTACAACACAATGGTTGGCACTGCAGTACAAACTACCTGGACTTGATCCACACATTCATTACATATGGACATACTGGGCATGCTCACACACTTAAGAGAAATGAAGGCAATGTCAGTCAACAACACACTGAAAGGTCATACTGGGCATGCTCACACACATAAACACATGAAGGCCATTTCTGTAAACACCAGTGGACCAGACATATCTGGCAGTCACAGATGTTAGTGCAGACACTCCTCAGTATGTACCATACCTACTTTGCACACACACAGTGGATAGGAATACAGACGTATATCTAAGGACAACACACTATAATAAGCCAAAGATAGACATACATAGATGTGTGGAAGAGGATGACTGTGACAAGGAGCCATCCAGGCTTGTCCCACCCAGCACACAGCCAAAGGACCACAACCACATGAAGTTCAGATGTCACTCACTGTAGATACTAGTCACCGGTATCTGTCAGCATTACAGATTGTGTGGTGTACATGCTAGCTGTGCAACATGACTGTACAAGAAATAGTCATCTAGCAGCTGTAGACACGTACCTGCAAAATATGACCCTGTGTGTGCCCGCATGTGGTGTGTCAACCTCTAGATGAATGGGTTATGGCCCATGCACACAGACTGCCCTCCCCATAGCCCTACTATGACAAGCCTGCTGAGGTTATCCACTGTGGAATACACATTTGGGAGAGTTGTAGCCCAGTAATATCCGTGGCACATCCCTTAACTGCATACTGCTGTAGTGTGATAAACTAGTTAGGTAGGCGTTCCAATCCCAGACATGGCAACTGTTTGTGTGTGTCTGTCTGTCTTTGTCTGTGTAGAGAGCAATGCCTTTTTAGGGTAGTCACACTCCCTACAATTCAAATGCTCTACTTTGGCAAGGCTGCTGATGTCATCCACTTAGAAATACACCTCTGGGAAGGTTGTAGCCCAGAAATCTCTGTAGCTCATCCTATAACTGTGTACTGCTGTAGTGTGATAAATTAGTCAGATAGGAGTTCTAATCCCAGACTTGGCAAGTGTGTTTGTCTGACTCTGTCTGTGTAGACAGCAATGCTTTCCAAGGTAGTCACACTACCTACAATTCAAATGTCCTACTTTGGCAAGGCTGCTGATATCATCCACCTAGAAATACACCTCTGGGAAGGTTGTAGCCCAGTAATCCCCGTAGCGCATCCTATAACTGCGTACTGCTGTAGTGTGATAAATTAGTCAGGTAGGAGTTCTAATCCCAGACTTGGCAAGTGTGTTTGTGTGTGTGTCTTTGTCTGACTCTGTCTGTGTCTGTGTAGACAGCAATGCTTTCCAGGGTAGTCACACTCCATACAATTCAAATGCTCTACTTTTTCAAGGCTGCTGATATTATCCACCTAGGAATACACCTCTGGGAAGGTTGTAGCCCAGTAATCTCCACAGTGCATCCTATAACTGTGTACTGTTGTAGTGTGATAAGTTAGTCAGGTAGGAGTTCTAATCACAGACTCGGTGTGTGTGTGTGTGTGTGTGTGTGTGTGTGTGTGTGTGTGTTTGTGTGTCTGTCTGACTCTTTCTGTGTAGAGTGCAATGCTTTTTAGGGTAGTCAAACTCCCTACAATTTGAATGCTCTACTTTGGCAAGGCTGCTGATGTCATCCACCTAGAAATACACCTATGGGAAGGTTGTAGCCCAGTAATCCCCTTAGAGTGTCATATAACAGCATACCATTGTAGTGTGATAGAATAGTTAGGTAGGAGTTCTACTCCCAGACTTGGCAGTTGTGTGTGTGTCTGTGTGTGTGTGTTTCTATGTTTGCGTAGAGAACAATGCATTTTAGACTAGTCACACTCACTACAGTTTAAATGTCCTACTTTGGCAATCCTGCTGATGTCATTCACTGTGAAATACACCTTTGGGGAAGGGTCACTCCAGTAATCCCCATGGTGCGTCCTATAACAGCATCATGCTGTAGTGTGAAATAGACCTCTGGTAGAGGTTCTATCCCCACACATGGCAGTTGTGGATGTTTTGTGTGTGTTTTTATGTTTGTGTAGGGAGCAATGCATTTTACGCTAGTTACACTCACTACAATTCAAAGGCCCTACTTTGGAATCCCTGCTGATGTCATTCACTGAGAACTCCAGTAATCCCCGTGGTGCGTCCTATAACAGCATCATGCTGTAGTGTGATATAGATCTCTGGTAGTGGTTATATCCCCACACATGGCACTTGTGGATGTTTTGTGTGTGTTTATATGTTTGTGTAGGGAGCAAATGCACTACTTTGGCATCCCTGTTGATGTCATTCACTGTGAAATACACCTTTGGGGAAGGAGAACTCCATGGAATGTCCTATAACAGCGTAGTGCTATAGTGTAATATACTAGTTTGGTAGGAATGCTAATCCCAGACATGACAGGTGTGTGTGTGTGTGTGTGTGTGTGTGTGTGTGTGTGTGTGTGTGTGTGTGTGTGTGTGTGTGTGTATGTGTGTGTGTCTGTGTTTCTCATTCGTATCCTGTGTGGCGGTGGTTGTGAGTGTGTAACAAGTGGACTCAATGTGGATTGCGTTTTGCAAACATCTTACATGGTGGGCCACAGATATCACAATGTCCACCGTACAGGGATAACAGATGTGAAATAGCCAAGAAACTGGGGTACAAATCCATACCTCTAAATGTGACATCAATGCCCACTGAAGAATGTTAGCAACCATTGTATTATCCAGGGTACACGCTCAACCCATGTTGCATACACATACACACTTGCCTACACAACAGCTGAACAGCCGCTATGTTGGTAGTACCCTGCATAATGCCCACTGATAGTAACCATGGTGTGATTGCAGTGGGCTACAGAGGGCATGGCACCCTGTCCATCAGTCCAATAGGCATGTACATGTCGACAGTGCACCTGCCCCATGTTCCACACTGGACACCTGCAACACCTTTGGTGCCATCAAATGTGACCCACAAAGGACATAACATGCCTGAAACACCAGCCCTGTATGGATAGATGCCACTGACACCAGGGAATACCAGTATTATGCTATCAGTGTAAGTGCAGGGCCAACCTGCTGTCCATGAACAGTTCCCACCACATGAGGCCAGGACAGGCACATCTGATGATAACGATCTGTGTATACAACATGGGCCAGACACCCCAGGTATAGTTCCACATGTCACTGTACATGCATGTGAGAGGTGTGCACATCCCAGACACTGTCCATATCATGGATGAAGGAACACATACATGGCAAGCAATGCACAGTATTGGCCACACGCAATAGTCACCTAGGTGACTGGATGGTGAATACAATACCCACCTGTGTGGGCAACTCCAGACACTACATCCATGAGCCACAATGCAGACCATTGTCATGTGGCATGATGCCAAGGTATACCCATCACCTAGCCTTGTATAGCTATCTGGCACCATCAACCACAACACACCTGTGAAGCAGTGCACACATGCATGTCAGTACTGGCACCCGTGTCTGTGTGTGTGGTGTTTGATGTGTATGACAATATTCACACTCACTACAAACCCCATTGGCATACTGAAGCATGCTGCCAGATGTCAGACACCTCCACATACCCTTTGCACATATAACCTCTGTATGACCCTGTGGTGCATGTGGTACCTGCACAGTACTGTGTTGTGGCAATCCCACTAGTGATGAGTTGTATTCCTGGCCCTGCCAAGTGTGGCAATGTCTGTGCATCCCTGTGAGAGTGTGACTGTGTTGACGCTGACACCTGTTCATGAGGGCAGGCACGTGTATAACACCTACCACATAGCTACCATATCCCTGTTGCAGACGTCACTCACCATCACATATACATTCTGAGGGCTCTCCAACATGTAACCTATGTGACGCATCCAGTAACTGCATAAACATGTGATAGCACTACATAGTCGTCGAGGTTTGATACCCTGTAGTAGTAGGTGTGTGACACAAACATGCGTAAGTTTTACTCTCCCAACCCTCCCAGGCTTTTCTCTGCCTCTGTCTGCCTCTCATATTCCCTCTATGGTGGATGTGGAGACTTACATCTGCTTTGCTTAGGCAGCAGCATGTGTATTTTAAGTGATGCTCAGGATCAGCTGACAGTCTCTGCGTGAATTGCCACCCTCCTCTAGCTGATTACATGTGGAACAGCTGTGGTAAAATTCCCATAGCCAATTGCATGGAAACACACACCAATATCTAGGAACTTCATGTTGGTGTTGGGCCTTTCATTCACTGTGAGCAGGAACTCAATCTGTTGTTTGGCAAACAGCATCTCAGATGGATCGGGGTTTACCTCTAACAACATACACTGTAGAAACAGGCCATCACACAGGAGGGGGATGTGCCTAACCTGACTACAGAAAGTAAGTGCTGCAATACTGCATTTGGAGTAATGTTGGTTTAACAGGGTGTGTGTGGTTATGGCTGTCCTACATGTTTACATACCTGCCATGTCAGTGCTATGTTTATGAGGGAACACCCATCTGTAGGGACATCTGCAGACTGGCCAGTGTGCTGTGCCTTTTGTTTCAGGTGTTACCCACAGAGCACCTATCTATGAACTTCAGAAGGTAGTGTGAGGATTGCAGTCTGTAGATGGTGACAGCCATGAGAGTTACTGACTTCATATCCCTCATAGGACATATGGTGCAACTAACCATGTTACAACAGTAAATGTATGAGGTTATCACAGCAACATGTCAATATTGGTCCTTTGTATGTGCCTCCAGCCTCAACCCTGACAACCTTGGTACATATATCATGCAGTAAGGTGTGCATATGTACTATGCACCATAATTACTGACATCATATCTGATAACAAGTCAGTGAGATATCATACTGCTACACATGTAATGTACAGTAGAGGTTATATTTGATGACATAACCTGGACATTCTTTGGTTGTGTGTACACAACTGAGGTCTGTGTACTTATGGTGATTGTCGGCAGTGTGTGTAATGTTAATATGTACCTTGGCCTGTGTACAGACTGTGGTAGATGTCATTGTTCTTGGTCCTGTTCGATCTGATGTTACATGCTGCTCCAATGTATGTTACCCTATTGGCTTACATGTTTGTAGGCCATATACGCACATGTCCCATACCACAGACAGGCAGTGGACCACACTGTGTAGTGGCCCAATATATGTAGGGTGAGTGTGTGTGTGGCACATATGGGGTCAATGTTGAACAGATAGTCCGTATACTGTAATAATACGCTAGCATGCCATATGTCGCTGTGGCTGTGTTCACATTGGTTGTGGTGATGCACATATACACAGGTGTATGTTACTCTGTGCTGTGGCATGCCTGTAGAGCCTGCTATCTATGTGCAGGTACATGTGCATTCACCCATAGGAATGTAGGTCAGTGTTGGGTCAGTCTGCCTGTAGCTTGCACAGTGCTATGTTACATGCCTACCAGCTTAGTGTACTTACCCAGTGAGATGTAATGTCCAGTTACTTGCCAGATGTACTGCTGCCAGGCCACCATAACAGTCATGTATGTCAGACAGAGCAGTGGGATGCTGTACAGATGTATGTCAATATCTAGTGGGTGGTATGTGGCCATGGCACCCCCTTACCAGCGGTTATTATGTGGCAGGACAGACAGGTATGTGTGAATGCATAACCAATGTGGGCAAATGTATACCAGTAGTTATGTGTTATACCCATCTACATGGCTGTTAACATCCACATTGTCAGGATTGGTCCACATGTCCTGCACTAAGGGGTTATGAGTATACCTCTGGAATGTCCAGAGTGTGTCAGACTGTCCACATATATTGGCTATTATCTCTGCTGTAGTCCACAGGAGCATTACGTGCTAGCAGTGGTACTGTACTATGATGTCCTTAAGATGTCTGTCAGTAGCCAATGGTGCACATGTTATAAGCAGATGTGACCTGCCACACACACCATGTCTGTGAAGGCAATCCCTATGACAGTAGCAATACTCTACAAGTATACCTGCTATACATACCTAACATCCCCTTGCACTATGAAGTGGGGTCTACAGGGGCTGAGGTAGGGCTACACTCCATGTTCAGGACATATGGTGATGATATATGTATCTATACTTATCCAAATATCTATATAGACATACAGATATACATATTGGCATACATAGATGGATATGTATATGTACATAGATATACAAATAAACACTCAAATATATGCATATACAGACCTATATATGTCTACACATATACAGATAGAGATACATATGCACATATACTTATGGATATCCACATTTATTTTGTCAGTAGTAGGTATATCAGAATAGATATGTATGCACATATAGTTATTGATATCTACATATATACCAACATAACTAGGCATATCTGTACACATAGGATGTGTATACCTATATAGATATATATATATATATATATATATATACATATATCTATTTATACATAGACGTATATCTATGTACACATATATCTATATATACACATATGTATATGGGAGCACTACAGAATCCTGAAAGCTCAAAGTCCTGAAGACCATCAGGGGTGAGCTGCCTTAAGGTATATGGATGTACATTACCATACAATCCACCTTGGTTAAATGCAGGCCCACTGCCACCTGCCATACAGACTGTTCTATTTGTCAGTGTGCTTGTGATAGTGTCAGTTTTGCCTTGTTA
>NC_056732.1:286904725-286934725 GCF_019279795.1 Protopterus annectens | reverse complement strand
AGCCTTCACCAGTACTTTCTCTGTTTTTTTTACTTAAGGAACATCATGTTTCATCTTGAGAGCTCAGCAGAGAACTCTTATGCAAGTCCAGGCATAATGCACCATTATTAAGGCTGCTAACATCCATTCCAGGACTCTGTGGTACATTATGGGCATGAGCAGTGACTCCTTTAAATGTGCATGAAACACTCAGTATGTCTAAGTCTTGTTGTCTAGGGAGCAGACTATAAATATCAACAGCTGAACTGATGAAAGTTGAGACTTTATTAAGTTCATGCCAAATCCTTGAGGGGTGAAACATGTGAACCAGACTTTCCGTTCACAAGACAAGACAATCAACTGTCACAACCACCACAAGCAAGTTGTCTAGATAAGGGAAATGCCACTAAAATGTAAGACTTTCTGCAACTACAAGAGCTTCTTGGCAATAAACAGAGGGTCCACATTTACCAACTCTGTATTCCAATGTATTTACTTTCTTTTATAAATGTGATATAAAAATTAGAAGCATTCTGATATAGACATTAGAATGGCCTAGGATGGAATGTGTTGTAAGCCCCATGTGGGACAAAAACAAGTTTTTCTACAGTGAGGGAAATGAGCATGAACATGATCCCTGCATTTTTCCTAATATTTCAAATTACATTTAACAGCATGCTGATAATTTCTGAAGCTATAATCCTTTTTTGTGATAAGTCAATATGTATATTTGCATTATTTTGAATTACTTCTTCAGTATCTCTAGGCATTACACATCCAGTAATTATTTGATTTTTTTCTTATTTGTTTTTATACATATATATATATATATATATATATATATATATATATATATATATATTGTGTGTGTGTGTGTGTGTGTGTGTGTATGTATATATATATATATATATATATATATATATTCACCAGGGAAGTCATACCAGATTTCCATGGTTACCATGTATGGCAAAACATTTTAGGGCATTCCCAGCTTAAACTGCACTGATGAGACAGTAGTAATAGCATACTGAGAGTTCAAAATCATGAGAACTAAGAAACCAAAGTGTAGGAATTTAGGTACAGCTCTGGTGACCATTCCAGTTTAACTGAAAGTTTGGTGCCTATTATTTTTCTCTTTTCAAATCTATTTGATGTAAATATTATAAACTATTATACAGTTAGGCCCATTTTCATAGACGATGGTATAGTATATTAAATTACAGCTGCAAAAGGAGTTGTATGAAAAGTTAGTCTGGTAATATTCACTTGTATCACCTGCTCTTTTTATAATATCATTCTTTTTCTTCTAAACTCCAAAATTAAGGTTTAAGTGATACTATTGTTGGCTACCTAAACAAAGCTGAGACTAGAAAAGACATGATTAGGGCTAATGCACATCATGATACTTGACACTGCAAAGGAAAACCTGTTTTTTTTTTTTTTTTACTTCAAGGTGCCATAACCCTCGAGTAGATAACGTTAATACATAATTAGTAATAATAATCATTTATTATTATTATAAAAATGTATAATGAATACATTGTACAAGGGAACAGGGGTACCATGGCAAATATTCCTTCAATGAAGTCATGGAAGGTAACAGAAAGCCAATTTTAATAAAAACATGTTAATACCATTATTGGCATTTTTTTGTCCAAAACATTATTACTTCTGCCCTGACACCTGCAAACTAAATCTAGCAAAACTGGGGAGCAAGTTTAGTTTAACAACTAATGCTATCACTTAATATCATAAATCATTTTTTGTGTTTTACTTTTACCAGTATTTAACATGGCATAACTTTTCTACTTACTACTTTAAAGTGCAAAAATAATCACATTGTATGCTTTGCTGTTTTCAATATAAATACCTGGATCATGATATCAGGCATCATGAATACATCAGCTTTTATAAATAAGAATGGTTATTTTTACAAACCATCAGTAAATCTGTTCTAGTGAAAACAACTCTGTACTTGAATGAGAAAGCAGAGTAGCATGAGTGACATAAGGCAGACCCGTGAAAGAAAGACTAGCAAATAAAACATTAATTGACTTCCTCTGACTGATTTCTAATAGGGCATTTAGTATTGCAGTCATAACGTTTTATTTCTGTATTACTCACTGCTTGTTTTGCATTTGTTCTTTGTGTTCTCACTCAGAAATATATACTTTTTATACTGACGTCATCTGTTTTGCATCAGTTCACAATTTTTAACTATTGCCTGCAGTTAGCTTTACTAGTGTCCTGTCTTTTTTCTGTGTGGATTACTACATATTAAAGGAATTCTTATGCTATACAGTTTTAGGCTCATTTAAACAACGATGATTGTTTTGATAGATGTAAATAAAATGAGCATGGATTTAAAATGTCAATTATTTCCACATTAACCAGCAGTACATTTTAAAGCCATGTAATTATATTTTCATGAAGATGTATGTTTCTTCTATTAAAATCTCACAGATCTTTTAGCTCAAAGTTTAGAGTTATGCCATTCTGATTTCTAGCTATTGAGAATAGGTGGACTTCTCATACCAGCCAGTTGTAGGCAGAGCTGAAGACAGCAGGGTAACAACTAATGAGTCTAGTAATGTAGGAGGGCAGAAGATGTCACAGCAAGGGGCAGCTCTACATGTCAGGAAGGTGGAGATTTCTGCTGTGGAGCAGTTTGGGTAATTTGATGCTAAATTAGACCCTGTAGCCAAAGTCTATCTGCAACATCATATGTAGGATTACAGAGTGTCTGCAAGCATACTCTATGAGTTCAGTGACCATTGATAACTGTGCACAGTAACATGAGAGGTTAATTGGCATCTGAAGCACTTTGTCTTACATCAAGCCATAAAGAAGGAAAACCATAAGAACTGTGCATCTGGGGAACAAAATAATACAATCTGTTAGCCATGTCAAAGACTTCCCTTGCAGGATGCATGGCTGTCTGGATCTCAATATTACATTTACAAATAGCTGAGTGTCAGCAAGGTAAGAGTGTTTATCTCATGCTAACTAGCTGAGTAGGAATGCACAGGACTTTGATTTTTTCAGTACTTTCTGTAGCATTGATTAGTCAATGCAGATACATTACTTCCTTGTAGTTATTTTATTTTACTTTATGTTCTGTTTTCATAGCAATGGCTAAGATGTAAAATAGCATTCATGCAGCATCTTAAAATTACAAGTGCAGTTTATAAAACTGCTGTTGTGTTAGTATAAATAATTTTAACTGTAGTACTTTAATGCCACTTTTACATGCTTTCCAGAAATATACCATTTATACTATTCTTTGACTTTTCTGGAGCTGAGTATGTGAGGAACATAAGTAGTTTTTCATTTTATTGATTGCTTTATCACAATGTGTTATGGCACAAGTTTGAAAGTTAGCCACTACATATGTTTACCCAGTTAAACAAATGTCATACTTTATATTTAAAATACCTGTTAACACATAAATATTATTCATTGATATTCTTATTATTACGGATTTACTCATATTTCAAGTTGTCATCTACAACTGAATTATTCCATTTGAGCTCATCCCATTTTAGTGCCTAAATTTAGGTATTTTTTGTCTGACAGCTTGATTTAACAAATATCTCACATCCATGTATGTATAAGCTTCATTCAGCTAATACATCAGTAGTAAGAAACAAGAAATGAATTGGTTTAACCAAGTCACACAAAAACTCTGTGCTGCTTCATTTTGTAGCTTAATCTATCTGTAACCAAATGACTAATGATTGCTCATGAAGCGAATTCTGCATAAATTTGTATTTTAGTCAGCAGCTGAGGTACAACTGATGCTCACCCTAGGAATCAACAGAATATAGCCATAATACCAGAATGCTGGATTCATGTACCTTCCTCTCACTTTTGTTAATTTCAGGCTATTGTTTTGTAGTAGACATTGCACAGTTTCACAGAACTCACAGGTTCATATATACCTAATAGATTATCGACCTATGTGGACCATAGGAAGCATAGCCTTACATTCCCATGGTTGTTTTTAGCATGTATAATTTGCATATAAATAAACCAGAGGTGTTTACTCTATACACTCTGCAGGGTTGAAATACTACTGTCATGCAGCTCAAGACATAATGACAGTAGTATGTTATGTGTTTCATTTCCTGTCAGCATGATTACTTTCCCTTGGCTGTTCGCTCCTTATAAAAGGATAATCTCATAATATGTATAGGAAGGCTGCATTCTAAAGTAATACTTAAGACATAATACACGGCTAATACAGGTTTAATGGATATTAAAACATCTTTTGCTTTAAGTAGCAGCAACATTTGAAAGAGAATCACAGTGACTTTAAAAAAGTACCACATTCTGTTTTGCCAGATGTTTTCCAATGACTCACAGAGATCTGGAAACAAAATTATGCAGTAGGAGTCAGCAAGTAATTTTCAGCAGTGGTTTAGCATGACCCTGACCCTAAAATGTTACTGTAGGATGAAACTAATGAATCTCCTGGACTTTGATCTAAAATGTCCATGCACTTATATAATACCATTTTAGAGAGCGTTTTAAATTTCTGTGCCCTTACATATTGTCAGTGAGTACTTTTTAAAATATATCTGGTCCCTTACTTTGCTGCCAACAGTAACTCTTTGCTGGCGTGAATCAGAGCTATTAAATATTAATACTGCAAAATGAGATAGGGTATACTGGTAAAGCCACATGTGTGCAAAAACAAATTCATATAACCTCGAGTTATTTGCTTTATACTGTGCTTGTAAAACATAACTGACATCATTTTGCTGCTGAATTGTGTTGCTGGAGTTTTTTTCCACCACTTGAAATAAAATATAAAAGGAAAGAATCATTGTTACTACCCCAAATCAGCATGATTAACTGGAACAGTTGCATCATTTTGGAAATACATTCTTTTTTAATCTACGAGTAAATAGTTACAATTCTTGTAAAATGCTGTACTGCAACACTTTATAAACACACACATTTAGATGATTTTATACAGCTCTGTTTTTACTCATTCTAAACTGACCAGTAGTTTCCAGAATTATAAAGCGATAAAGTAAAACATCTGCCAGCTCAGAATAGCTATTTCATCAAATGTTAACAGTTTTCCCCATGTTAATATACACTTAACTGCAAGAAGTTTAACTAGCAAACCACACTGTCTAATATTTTACAGTGACCATTTTGCATTGCAGTTGTGAAGCTGTTGAGTTCCTCTTATAGGACAAGTGTAATATATTTATTTCTCAGTGTAGCATACATATGATTACATCATATTCATAGGGAAGTATTAAGCTAGCTGCTCTTATGGGCCATTTTAAGCCAAGACAGTTTCTCTGAAAAGTGAGAATCAAACCCTGTACTTTGTATCTCTTTAGCAAACACATTAACAGTTATGCCAACCCACAACCCTCTCATACTTTTACTCTTTACATCTTAATTCATAATATAGCATATACTTATCAAAATTAAAATAAATAAAATCATGCCTATATAAATAAAAAGTCTAATAATTAGATGGATAGTTTTGTTCAGATGCATTACAATATAGCTATGCTGGTATTTTCTGTAACAGAAGATCTCTGAATGTAAAGAAGTAGCATCCTCAATTTTAATACCTCACATAGTCATGTTAGAAAATATATGTCCCATGCTTTTTTGCAGTAATTTGTCAGTAATCCAAATAGAAATGCTCTTACATTTGCATGTCATATTATTATCCAGAAAGCTATGCTTCCTACCATTTTGTCCAATGTACTTTTACTTCCTTTATATGTCATTAAGACTCAAATACTTAAAACTTCAACAAAATGAAACACACTTATGTAAGCTTCAACTCAACGAAAAAAAATTATAAAGCACACACACATAGACACACACACACACACACACACACACAGAGTCAAAGCTTCAACTCAATGAAAAAATTAAAAACAAAAATCTCTCCACATCCCACAACTTACTTTATGGTTGCACAACCCAAGCTGATCTGAATCACTAAAAGCACACTAAAAGAAACACCACCAGCAGTGATTGTTAGTGAACATGCAATTATGGAGTTCCAGACTGGGCAACAAAGAACAACAACTTGACATTCATCCAATTTATATTTGCCCAAGTGTAGGGAAATGAGTAATTTCCATAGTTAGTATTAATTACTCATATTTGTCATAGGATCATAGGATTATAGGAAGTTATTAGGCCATTGGCCCTGAGGCACTTATAAGTCTAGGCAAGAGTTTAGCCCATGCATAAACAAATCAGCACCCAATGCTCCTGTCCAGCAGGGACATGGGTGGACTCCCAGGGTTGTATTTTCTATTTCCCATCCAATTGTCCAGGTTGCACTTAAAAAGGGTTAAAGAGGTATTCTTCCTGATGTGGAGAGGGAGTCTATTCCATAGATGGGGGAGTCTCTGGGACACAAATCTGTCCCACCAACAAGTCCTATTGATGTCACAGACCAGGTTGAGGCCACATGTGTGGGTTACTTGAGTGGAATTTGACTTGTAGAAATCGCATTTCAAAAAAGGCATTTTAATGGGGTACAGTTTTATTATTAAATTCTTCACAACATCAGAGGGTCTTCTGACCTGCTTTATGAACAGCATTGAAGATTGGATTATGTTTTATTGAGAACAACTGCAATAGCTGTAATATCTTATTTAAATGCATTAGCATCATGATTCACTTTTCTAGTAATGGGAAAAGCAATAACTTACAATTTAAAAGGTATGTGATAAAAGCTTATGGGCATAATCATGTTACATTAATTTATAAAGCCAATATTTTGAAAAAATGTCTTCCAGAATAACATTTTAAAGGACGTTCTAATCATGGAGCTTCAATCCATCTTATAAAGCCCAACAAATCTGCAACCAGATAGCTGTGGTCTGGCATAAAGACACATATGTGATCATAGAATGTATTACAAATGAAGACTGTTTAAGTGTCTACTCCTCTAGTTTAATAAGGACAAACAATTACTAGAGGGGGTTACTAACAAAAAGTATTGAATTCACTAACTGTTTGGACTGACATAATTCTGTATCATTTTTATCTTCTCAATAACTGTCAAAGTAAATATTAATGGGATCTTGAAAGACGGATAAGTGCAATATAAATAAAAAAAACACAGAGCTGCCTATTCATATTTAAAGAACTGAGAAACTTGTTTTCCATAACAGATTGATGTGTGAATGAACACTAACAGATGAATTGATTAGCGTTCTTAGCAGATACCAACATTTTCACAGATCCAAAATATAAAGAGGAAGAAATTATGCCTTTGCGAAAATACCATATGTTCCAGACGCATCAAGGCCTGCACATTTTGTATTCATAATACTGATGGCACTGGCTTCAGAAAGTTAGTCATCCTGTAAAAAGAATTGGAAATCAAAACTGAGTCTGATCAAAAGTCAACAACGTCAGTATGTCTGTCATAAAACTAAAGAGTCAGGAAGAAGAAGAAAATTCTTCATTGAAGTGTATAAATGAAAATGCTTCTGAGAAAAGGCTTGGCTAATGAACAAACTGCATAAGCATGTTTTTAACTCCTCAGAAAAGATTGAAATTTTCTAATAGTTGTTTGTTCACTTGTAAACTATATCATTACACTACTTAAAGGTATCTGCTAGCACAACTGCCTACACTATATTCTTATACATAAATAGGGACCACTTAGAGAAAAGTATGTTCTAATACAATGGAAACAAACTTGTGAGTTCACCTCATAAAGGAAATTACTGTACAGATTTCTCCAGCTATAGACTTACAGCACTGTATCAACTTTATCCAAAATCTTAGTAAGGTGCATAAATCAACAAGGCCTGGATATTCTAAAAAATAATGTAATATATCCAAGACAATAAAGCATCAGGCCAAATCATAGTACAGAAACTACTGCATTGCTTACCATTCTTAATATAGTAAACCAAAAAGAGAACCAATTGGCAGCTGATGGCATTCATATTCCTAAACCACTCAAAAATGTTTGACACTATGTCTCACAAGCTAGTCCTCAAAAGATCAAAAGATCAGCAGTCCATGGAATGAGCTTTGATGCAATCAACTAGCTCAAGTACTATTTAATGCAACATTCCCAGATAGTTACACAGCAGCTTACATAGTCTTCCTTGTTACTAATAACTGTTTGTATTTCTCAGGAATCAGTTTTGTAACCATTACTTTTTAGTATTTTAACTAATAATTTGCAAAATATCATACCCAATGCAAATATCACTCAATTTGTAGATGATGCATAACCCACAATTAAAAATACAACTCTTTTAATTACCTCAAACAGTGGCAACATTCCTTGCATTTAATTTTAAATGCAAAAAAATAAATACATAATGCTTTATGTGTCAGCTAAAATGTGTAAGTAATAAGAAGCATTCAATATAACTTCCCTTAATAGCACAAATGGCCTTGTCTCAGAAAAAAAAACAATGGGAATCATATTTGATAAACCCTCCTAATATTTTATCAACATATAAACTTTGTAGTCCACAAGATCAACCAAAAGCTTGTCATCCTCTGAAAAACGAGACCATTCATAGTCAAAACTTCCTAAATAAAAACTGTTATCCACATTATTAAACAATACTTCTATTTTTTACAAAGTTCAAAAATATAACTAAACAAATTAGAATAATATTATAACAAAATAGCAAGATTTGCAGCAAACTTCCCTGACAAGATTCACATCTACTAAGTATTACAAATGGTATCATCAGAACTGAAGGCCGCACATGATATTTTATAAAACTGAACATTGTCCTTCAACTTAAAGCTTTGTCAAACTTAATAATCATTCAAAATTGGTCAGATCAACACAGAAAAAAGTATGTCACATTGAAAAATCAAATAACTATCATGGAAACATTATATTAACACTTGTCTCCAAATTATGGAACATCTTTCCATATGAAATAAGATCACAACAGAGGTACAAGAAATGTAAGCAGTGCTTAAAAGATTACATGCCAATCAGCTTAAATACTATACCTTATGCAAATACTATTTATGTTAAGACCTTCCTCTATCATACCTGTATCAGTCTTACATCTTCTACTGTTAATAATCATTTCATGATCTGTTTCCCTATGTGCAAATACCCTCTATTTCTTCCTGGCCTCTGCTGAAAATAGGCTCTGTCCTGGTCAGACTTTCCCAGTCAACAAATATTAAATAACTAATAAATAAAAAATAAAGTAAATGAATATCTGCTTCCTGTAGTTTTTTTATAATTAATGTTTGTATGTTTGTATGAACCACACCTCACAGTCCTGTTTCTTAACCATGTTTTAAAATGAATATAATTATTTGCTATGTCCTTCAAGTAGCTTTTTTAACATTAGAAGCAGTCTTGAAAACAAAATTAGGTTTAGCTCCTAACAGATTGCAAATACTAGATTTAACCTTTAATATATTCCAATTAGTATTAACTAGGTCCTTAATCTGCTGTGAACATTCATTGTATTGTATAACTAAAGAACTAAAGCCCTTTCAAATAAAGTATTTCCTCCCTCATGTCCAACATCCAAACTGTTTTTCCTATTTTTCATATTCAACTCCACCCCTAAAAGGGGTTTGTATTTCTTTTCCCATTCATCCAATACCTCACACATCGTTTTCTGAATAAAATCATGTGGGTATACCCTGCCAATGAACATCTTCTTAATAATGTCAACCTCATCTTTGACTGTATCACAAGAAGTAATCCTTGCTGTTTTAATGCATTTCCCTTTAATCAAACATTTTTTTTAAAGAAATTGATGAACATTTTTAAAAAGTATGGGTAGCCATGGTGGTGCAGTGGTTAGCGTTGCCACCTCACAGCAAGAGGTTTTCCAGTTCGATTCTCTGCTAGGGTGCCTTCTGTGCAGAGCATGCATATCCTCTCTGTGGTCACGTGGGTTTCCTCTGGGTGTTCCAGTTTCCTCCCACATCACAAAGACATGCTGTAGGTGGATTGGACACTCTAAATTGGCCCTAGGTGTGAGTGTGTGCATGTGTGTGCCTTCTGTGGAAGTTTGGGTGCTGGGCTGGCAACTCAACACCATAAAACTCCACTACCAATCATTCTACAGACCATTGTTCTGCTGTGGTGGCCATTAATAAAAGGAGATGATGATGAAAAATTTTAAAAAGTAAGTAAGAATTACTAAAAGGTAGCTTCTTGTAAATCTAGAATTAAATCCTGACTTAGAGCTTGCAATACACCTGTCCAAATAATTAATACAATATTTGTTGAAACTGTAAATCAATTTTAAAAATGCAGTTGTGCTATTTTAAAATTCAATAAAAGGGTTGATTTCATTCACAGGACCATCTCAAAACACAAATATGTCATCCAGGTATCTAAGTTAGACTTTACAAAAAACATAAATTTTGGATGAATGCATACAATTTTTCCCAGGGAAGATGCACCAAATTGACATAAATGGGGACAATAGCAACCCCCATAGCTACCTCCTTAATCTGCTATTTTCATCTTCAAAAAACTTAAATTATTGCTAAGAACAAAGTACATAGGTTCCATGATCTTTTTCTTCTTCTTTTGGCTGCTCCCATTAGGGATCACCACAGCAGATCATCGGTGTCCACAGAATGAGTGGCAGTAAAGTTTTTACAATGTCAAGTTGCAAGCCTGGTGCTCAGCCTTCCTCAGAAGGCACACACCTACAGCTAATTTAGAATGTCCAATCCACCTGCAGCATGTCTTGGAAATGTGGCAAGAAACAGGAGCACCTGGAGGAAACCTACACAAACACAATGAGGATATGCAGACTCTGCACAGAAAGCACCCTAGCCAAGAATTGAACTGAAGAACCTCTTGCTGTGAGGCAATGACCCTGACTGCTGCACCACTGTGCCACTCGCATAAGTTCCATGACCAATTCAATCATACCCTCTGAAATGGACTTGAAATCAATTAAGCTTTAAAAAAGATGCAGTCACTCATCATTAGGAATAGAGAGAAAAAGATCAACAACATCAATTATCAAGAAGTTTATAGTTTTGGACCAGACACTGAGAGTAGGTCTCCCTAAAACGTCACATGAGTTCTTAAGCAAGTGTGTGTGTGCTCATAAAATACAAACTTAAGTTGTCTGTCAATAAACACTGACAAGGGGTAGGTCTTGCAATCTTGTGCCACCACTATATGTCTGAACAGAGGATTCAAAGCATTCTTGTGTACTTTAGAAATACCAAATATTATCAGGATAACCAATTTACTAATAAATTATGAACTACTATAGGAATCATATTATCAAACAATAACTCATCTAAGTTCAAATCAATCGTGTGATATGCTATATTAGCCTCGTTTTTTGAGACCAATACGTAGGTTGATGAATTGTAACATAGCACATGTATAATCAATACAATCAAAAATAATAGTGTCCCTCCTTTATCAGACTTCATAATGCATATGCATATATCCTTATCCTTCCTTCCTTAGAGTTTCAAGCAGAGTATAATCTTTACATTAAAATTATATTTTTAAAAGTTTTATTATACTTGGCCAATTTATAAAGATCTATAGTGCAAACTTTTTCAAGGATGGAAGGCATGATTAAACCAATTTTTTCCTCAAAGGATTTATAAACCTTTCAGTGTTACAATTATTATGTTTTGATTCATGAAAAAAACAGGGCTAGATTCATTTTCCTGGTGAATAAGTTGAATTCAACCAAAGAATCAGCCAAATCAAAAGGTTTACAAGGTATACATTTGTAGCCTTTTTCAAAAAGGGAAAAATATTCCAGTGCAACATGCATATGACTGTAAACTGAAAATATTATGTCTGTTGTGAGAAATCATAACACCATTAGTGCATGCAATAGTTAACATTTTTGCACTTCCCATTCCTTTCCCATTTGTTCTGACCCAGTTGACTTTGTACTTACAATGGTTATAATATACCCTTGGACTCAGACCCGCATCTAGTAGTTGATTGGAATGGCTCACCAGCAGTTCCAATCTCTGCAAATCCAGAAAATCCTGATTATAATCTGTGTACTGTTTCCTATGTCAGTATTGCCCAGTAATGTTTTATCCTTTTCCACATGAGGCAAAAAGTAACTTTATTAGAATTAGGCAATGGAATGGCTTTTTGGTTTAACTTTAAAGGGTATGTGGTTTTGTTTTTACAATGTAACAAATCTTTTTCTTTTTGTTCTTCCCCAATAATATTTCATCACTTTTCTTGCCTATCTTCTTAAATACAGTCTCATAATACAGCCAATAATTATTGAATAATAAATCATCTTGAATAGTCTTATCCAAAACTTCAAATTCATTAATCAAATTGGAAATATTACGAGCATTATACTTCATTAAAAGATCAATTCATTCAAGGCCATGGTGGTCAAACATGTCCGTAAAATCTTTGTATACTTCATTGTCATATTTTAATCCATTTGGAAACTTAAAAATCCTTAGACCCTGTGGCAGTATACATGTTCAGTTTTAAACTTCTCACTTTGAGAAGTTCTCTCAAATTGGTTAATATAGTCATTTAAATAATTCAGATTTCTGTAAACTCTTGGACCACTCTGATTAATTCCACCCTTGTGGTAGCAAAAAATAAAAGATTTGTTTAACCAATTGTGTAAATTGAATGAAATGTTCAAAGCACACTTAACATGTTTAGCCATTTGATTTTCTCCCCTTGTAGAGTCATAACAATGATAAAGCTACATTACCTTCATTTGCAGAGTCAGTGTTATGTTTTATGTCTAATTCACATTGAGCAGAGTGAATATGTTGCACATTCTAACCAGATGGAACCATGGCCATATTATTAACATTGCTATGCACACTACACATTATATATATATATATATATATATATATATATATATATATATATATATATATATATATATTTATTTACACACACACACACACACACACACACACACACACACACACACACACACACACATAGATAAACAGACAGATATGTTCATGTTTAAATTCAATTGTATGGAGAACTAAATGAACTAATGTTGAACACTTAAGCAGACTGACATATTCTAATAGAGTTAGTATATATTACAGGCAGTCTTTTTGGTACCTTTTATATTGGAGGAAGAATGTAGAAGTTGAAAACAAAGATTTATAAAACACTTGAGAGATGTAGGATAAATATCTGAGATCAATGATGTTTCCAAACATATTAAGACAAGTGAGGAGGGGTGTACAATGCTGGTTTAAAGATACTGTAATTAGTGTACATGGATGAGAAGTGGTATATTATGGCAGTTTAGTGCGCTGTTATGAATTCAATTCACAATGTGAGTTAAATGCACATAATGGAACATCATTCAAAGAATGTCGCAGTGTGACATTGTCTCCTTAAAAAGGCAATGGGCCCCCTTATCTTTGTTAGTTCCTTTAAATGGGCGGAGAAGCTTATTAAACAGACATCAGTATCCTATTGCTTCCCTTACAACTGGAAAAGGATGCCATATATATATTTTGCCTCTTTCACACAAGAAGTGAACAAAATTATCTTATAGCAGAACTTACAGCAGAAATGCAATTTTAATATGAAAGAAAAATGATGTTAACCATGTTTTTTTATCTCGACCCAAAATAGAAGCCTTATTGCTGACATACAGTGCCCAGTCCCAGAATGCCAAAATCCTATCATTCTGTTTGTCTGTCTGACATGTCTAGAAGAACACAGTTTCATCACTGAGGCAAAACAACTTTATTTTCCAAGACTTTATCTGGTCAGGTCATTTGTTTACTTAACATATTGATTTAAATCAGGTCCATCTAGTTAACTGCCAAACATGGATTTAGTTGCTTCCATATTCAATATCGTCTTTAGGCTCTTCTAGAAGCTTCTTGAAATTATTTGGTTATTTATTTTGTTTTATTTTATTTTATTTTTTATTTTTTTACAAAATGAGCAACGCAGACTCCTAAATATTTGAAATGACTAGCCTTCCAATCAGAAGGAAACATGTTTGCACATAATTAAAGTCTTAGACCAAAGTTCACATTGCTTTAATAGAGTGTCTTACTACCTCTCCAAAGTGTTCCAGCAGCTCCCATAGTACTGGCAGGGTCACATTGTTGTTGACTGCTTATATCAGCATGGCATTGTTGGACAAGCCTAACTTATAATTTTCTTGTAGTAGCCAAATCCCACTGTTAAGATAGCTTACCCTTACTGTATGAACTAATGTTTAATTTGCTGCGATGAACAGAAGCGGTAAAAAGGGCAACCATGTCACTTTCCCTGTTTAAATGAGATATAGTTTTTTTTTGTAACTGCCTATCTTCCTCCATACAGGGATCTTAGGGAAGATACCCAATTTCCTATAAAATAAACTTTGTTAATGCTAAATGAAGAAATTTCTAATGCAACATATCAAAAGCATTCCTGACATCTAATCCCATGAATAGTACTTGCCCAGAGTTCAGTTGGTATATTCAGTCAACCGCAGAGTTCTAATGGTATCCATAGCCCACCTTCCCTTAACAAAACCACACTTGTCTGACTGGATCAGTTGAGCAATTATTCCCTGCATTTGTAAAATGAGGTACAGATATAGATTTTACAGTTTACATTAAGTAGTGAGACAGGCTGACATGACCTTACTTGCTCTTCTGGTTTTCCTGGTTTTAGTATATGTCAGTTTGTGGCTGATTTCCATGATGCTGACTCCTAATCCTTACTTTCAATTTATTTGCAAATTGCAAGGAAGTCCTGTATGATGTTAGCACTCATGTTTTGATGTACTACACACATAAGGCAATCTGTCTTTGGATCTTTGCCATGCCGGGGCTTATTTATGTGTAGTCTTATCTCCTCTTCCATGATAGCAGACAAAAAATTTTATTTCTCATAATCTGAAAGTGGCAGAACATTTAGCTCCATACAAAACCTCACATCTTACCCTTTTCAAGTTGTGTACATATATGCTGAAGAAAGATTTAAACCTCCTTTAGTATTCCAACAATATTACACTCTATACATGAGCCTCCCCTGGTGAATGGACATGACTGTACTGCTTTATGTATTAATCCTCAACTGTAGGGCTAAATTATTAATGGCTTGAGGGATAAAACGTTATATTTTCTAAATATACTTCTGTTTTCTTCTGCAGCAAAGTTTGGATTTATTATCTCTGAGTTTACCATTCCATCACCTTTTTATGTATCTCTAATAGTCTATGTCTATCCTGGACATTTGAAAGTTCAGTTACCTGCTTCCTAACCTCCCTGGCTGATAACTTCATTTATTCTGGTGTATGTGCTGCTTTTTATATTCAAAAGCACAGAAGGTTAGTGAGACCTGCCTAAATTAAAATCACTTACTTCCTCCTAGAGGTCTACCATCAGTTTTCCTGGTTCCCGGTATTTGAAAGCTACATTGTTAAGATACTATCATGGCTGAAACCAATCCCTGGTAGATAATTTTATAAAGATAGGCAAATGATGTAACAAAACAGCCAGATTTCTGTCCCAGCACTTCAACTACCTCAGGAACATCTTTCATTAATATACTTAATGTATTTTGGAATAGTTGTTTTCTATTTATGATTAATATGTGAAATGAAGGGGAGTTTGGTCTTTAAATGCTGAATTCCATCCATCAAGGAGATACTTGTTGGTAAGTCCCAATTGTTCCTATCAACAAGGCTGACAGCTTGGGTATCCTAACAACTGAATTAGCTTCTGAATTGACTACATACTTAAGGTTGTCTCCAAAAGGAGATCTCCTTTAGCTCTGTCCACAATTTTCAGTAGCCAAGGCCCAGCCTCCTTATAATGTAACCTTAAAGGTATATAGATGTAAGTATGTATTCTTGGTGACCTAGACCACCATTGCTTAATGCTTGTAAACCATTCACAGCTTTCCCTCCATTTGTCTTTTTAAAGATCAACTCATTTATATACCATATTTTTTATACTTCATTAATCAACTTCTAATTCATATATGAAAATGTTCAGAAATACATTCAAAACCACATTTTCCTAGTTTTCATGTTCCCTTGTATACTAGGATGATTTAAGCATGTTTTTAGTAATAAAACCATTCATTTCTGCATATAAATCAACATTCAATTATTTTGACATGATTGTGTAGTCTATTACCATTAAGGGAACATACATGCATTGTGTCAAGTAACTCCACGTGCAATAGCAAGCCTAGCAAGGTAATGGGGTACAAAATCTGTCTGAAATTCCAGAAAAAAGGTTTGGTTTATCTGATCAGAATTAGTTCCACTGACAAAATACCTGTGGTGCCTATGCACTGGCCCAGTAATCAAAGAGCCTCAATCTTCACCACTAGCACTAGTGAGGAGCATGCACACTGGGAAGGATAACAAGTATACACATAGTAAAGTACAATTTCCTTTAAGAGCACACAGAGATCACAGTCAGTCTGGGGCTGGTTTCTCCCTTTCTTTCCAGATCCCCAATAAGACTCCACACTGACACAGCTATAGGGTTCAGATCTCAGCCGAGTAGTCAAGCCAAAACCTCCAGTATACTCTCTGTCCAACCAGTGCTTTGTGTCCCTGCTCAAGTAGCTGACACATGCACTTTGAGATTTGGTTTATATACAAACACACAAACACTCCTGGGGAAGGCTGGCATAGGTTCTCCAGCTATGCCCCCTCCTGCCAGGCTATAAGGTAGTAATCACTGCCACCAACTATTTATCAGCTACTAATAAGGCCATTCCCAAAGGGTGACCAATTGCACTGTGTAATATTACTGTTATCCAAATAGTAAGTGTGCAGAACAGCAAGATTATTTGAGTGGTTTGGACAGTATCACCAAATACATGCAATGTACTCTAAAAGCTTAAATTATGTCTACAGAAACCAGCCACAGTTGAAAGGTTTAAAAATATTTAAAAATAAACAATAACACAAGACAAATATTATCAATTCAACACAGTGCTAATCAAGAGTTCAGAAATCACAGGAAACTTTAAAATAATATTTTAGGATAGTCTGACAGAAATATAGAAAATCAGTTAGACTAATCTGAATAAATTCTTGTCTAACTCAAAGAGAAATACTGAAGTCTAAGATCCTACTTACAAACAGAGCAAAGCAAGTGCTGGTGAGCTGATGTCAGCTTTAGACAAAATTCAAAATGGGCTCCAGTACAGTACTGCTGAGCTATGTCAGATTACATCATTCTTAACAGTTCTGATTTAGTTTCCCAGGCTCACATTTCTTTTTGTAATCTGTACCTGCAGGAAGCCACAGCAATAAAATACATTTTACATGTAAAATCTAGTAATTGACTCTTGCCCTAAGACAATAGAAATAATTCCTTAGTCCAGACATCCCGCCTCTGGGCTCGAGATCAAACAGTCCTAAAATGCTTGACTTATCAGCTTTCGTGGTTATCGAAGGTGAGACCACTGTCCACCTGAGTCCCTAAGTCTCTTATCACACTTTTGGTGTTTAGTGTACTGCCACCTATGTGGTAATTCACAGGTACATTTTTTTTTCACAAAGCAAATAACTATACATTTTCTTGGCACTGAGCTTGAGCCCATAGCTCTGGCACCAAGCATCTGTTTCTGTAAGATCCTATTGTAGAATATCCACATCATTTGGGGATTTAGGGATTCAATAATGGCTCCCAGTCTGCAGTCATCTACAAACTTTGTTAGCCAGAATCCCTTAGTGTTGTCCTGTACTTCAGAGAAGTAGATGCCAAACAAGAGCAGTCCCAGGACTGAACGCTGAGGTACTCCACTTGTTACTTGTCTGGAGCTAGATTTGGAGTCAGCTACTTTTACAGTGTGGGTTCTGTCAGTAAGCCAGTTAGCAACCCATCTTGTGACACAGGGATTAATGCCCAGCTTAGTACATGTATCTATGATTCCAGAGTGGGGGATGGTGTCAAAGGCCTTGGTGAGGTCCAGATAGGCTGTGTGGACCACCTTAAGCTTGTCCACGGCTCTGGAGACTGATTCGAAGTAGTCAATCAAGTTCAGGAGACAAGGTCGGCCCTTCACGAACCCATACTGCATGGGGTCCAGTGTTTGAAAGTTGCCAATGTCTTTGTTTATAAGTTCCATGATAATATGTTCCATGGTCTTGCAGATCAGGCTCATCAGACTGATGGGGTGGTAGTTCCTGGGATCTAAGGTGGATCCCCCTTGTGGAGTGGGATAACTGTAGCTGTGTGCCACTCAGTGGGCACGAAGCCTGAGGTGAGGCTATGATTAAACATGACACTTAGTTGAGGTGCCAGTTCATTTTGTAGTTCATATAGTAAACAGCCTGGGATGTCATCTGGTCTCACGGATGCTGTGTTCTTAGCTTTGGAGTGCGTTTTTCTACCTGTGTGGCCGTTATTATCAGAATTTGGCAATCTTTCAGTACTGAAATGGGCCTTTTAGGGGGTGAGAGGGGGCTGAAGTTTGCACTGAATCGATCTGCCAGGATATTGGCAATATCCTTGGGATCAGTATATTTAATGTCATTTTGTTGTAGCTCAGAGCAGAGCTGAGCATTGCCATTTGGATTCTTGACATAGCTATAGAATGCCTTGTGGTTGTCTTTGGAATATTTGGCAATTTTATTTTCATAACTAGCTTTGGAGGATTTTATGAGGGATCTCAGCTTCTTACTGAGGCTAGTAAGGGAGTTTTTTGCATCCTGGGATTTTCCTCTTTTCTGCAACAGTTTCTTCCTTTTGTTGCAAAGTTTGTTTATGGCAAGGGACCACCAGATTGGCTTCCTTTTTTGGAGGAGAATGTCTTTGTTCTGTTGGGGATGGCACAATTCATGCATGAATGGATGTGCTCGTACAGTGCCTTAGTGTAGGTTTCAACAGTCGAACTTTCAGTTCCCGTCTGCATGGGTGTCATGAAGTTTGTCACTTCTGACTTGAGTAGCATGAAGTTGGCTTTGTAGAAGTTTTTTACAGAGGTTTCCTTACTGGAGGGTGGAGTGTGGATGTCAAGGGTGATTAGCTTATGGTCAGACCTAACCAATGAGGGGGTGACCGTAGGTGTAGAGCATCGATTTTCCATGTTGGTAATGACCAGGTCTAGGATATTGGAGCCCATGGTGGGACTAAGGATTAGTTGATCCAGGGAATTGGAATTTATGAATTCCAAGAACCGTTGGGCAAAGGTGTTGATACAGGATTAGTTTTCCCAGTTAATGGCAGGGTAGTTGAAATTGCCCAGTATTAGGGTGTTTGGTTGTATCTGAATATTTTCCAGTATGTTTAGAAAGGTGTAGTGAGAATCTTGGGGTATGGTGGGGGATCTGTAGCAAGCTACAATTTGAATTGCAGCCTTACCTAGTTTTAGTTGCACCTGAAGAATTTCAGATGCATTGTGTTGGGCAACTAGCCTGGTGTTGTGAATATCCTTGGTGAATATGGACACTCCTCCACCTTTAGTGTTTCGGTCCTGGTTTGGTGGCAGAAAAGTGTGGTAAGAGTTGTAGCCTGGTATTGCAGGGGTGGTCTCTGGAGCCTTGAACGAGGTCTCAGTTACTGCACACATCTGCAGGGATATCCTCAAACACACCTACTTGCTGGCTTCCTTTTCACTCTCCCAGTGAAGGTGAACCCTATCCAAAGGTATTTGGAATAGGTCCCTCCTAAAGCTCTGACTAGAGAAGACTGCCCAGGCAAGTAGTGATCCTCTGTAATCATTGCAGGCTTCACAATGGTTATGTCAGAGGCTGGATCTCTTTTAGCAATGGCCTCTTTTCCATTCACTATGATAGCATATAACCTCAGGTGATAGTTTTGTACCCTTGTTGTCTCAAGACAACCTACTGTTGGCATTTTCTCCTTCCCACTTACTGGCTCCCTCATCTTTTGTTCCCCACCTTGCCTCTGTGGACATCTATATGCCACATGGCCTCACTGGTTGCATTCAAAACATTTAACCCTACGTCTTGGATGTGTACCTGGGCTAGTGGCTTCCCCTGCTACAGGCAGAGTCTGTTGGGGCAGTGTGGGCTGTCCACCATGGGCTCCTTTAGACCCATGAATAGCACTGGGTGTCCCTTTCCTGTGCATTGATGCCCTGCTTGCTAGGTGTAGGTTTCCCTTCTTCCCCAACTCATCTGAAGTAGCATATTGTCTATCAGCTAACCAGCTCCTCATGTCCTCAGGCAAAGCGCTAAGGGCTTATTCCCACAGCAAAAGGTCTGCCAGCCCTGCAAAAGTGGTGACCTGACATCCACTCACCCACCTATGAAAATAAGTGCTTAGTTCAGCAACATATTCACATACACTTTCATCTGCCTTACTTCTATGCTCACGAAACTTTTTCCTATAAGCTTCAAGTGTTAGCTTAAAAAATTCTGACAGACAATTCTTAACAGAAGTATAATCGAAAATTCATGATCAGATATCTTGGACAACACAGTTACAGCTTTACCATGGAATAAGGGTGTCAGGAACCATACCCACGGCCTTTGGTCAATATCATGCTGTTTACATACCCTCTCAAACATATGAATGAAACTATCAAAATGATCCCCCTCTGTAAACTGTAGAAGAAATGTACTGACCTTTTGTGCTTCTGGGGTTCAGTTACTTCCTTCCCCATTACCTCCATGACTCTGGTGAAGAGTCAGCATCTCCTTTTCATGCTTCCTCTGCCTCTCCTTCTCCTCAGCTTCCAGGCATAGCAGTTTCTTATTCTCCTCAGCCTGTAGACATCTCAGTCTCTCTGCTGCTTCTGTTTCCAAATGGCTGGCCTTCAACTCAAGTCTCTTTAGCTCCAGATGAACTATTCTGCAGAAAGGTTGAGCTGTCCTTTCTCTGAGTGTTGTACATCTACATTGCCAGTCTGATCATCCTCCTGGTTGCTATTTCCTGATGCAGCTGGGACCAAAGCTGCAATCATGTCTGCTTTAGTCAGGTTTCCATGAACCAGTCCTTTTGCCTGGCACATCTCAGCCAACTGGTTCCTTGTCAGCTTACCATACTCCTCTGCTGACATGCTTGCCAGCTCTCCCTGACTAACTAAGCTAACAAAAGAAATATAACAGCTGTGATCTGAACTCTGAATATTCACTGTGTGGCTGATTTAGAGTACAAAAACACCTTCAGTGATCACTGTACACAAACTACAAGAAGTCATTATCCACACCACTACAAGCCAATTAGTAGGTGATGTGGCTAACTCACCACTATCAAACAATTAATATTTGATGTGGATATTCCACCACTGCCACCAATTAATATGTAATGCCCGTGCACTGGCTCAGTAATCAAGGAGCTCAATCCTCACCACTAGCACCAGGAGGGGATGTACAGTGGGAGGATGCCAGGTACAGACACAGTATTTCCAGATGCAGCTCTCTACAGCAAGTGCAATTTTACTTAAGAGCACACAGAGACCACAGTCAGTCTGGGGCTGGTTTCTCCTCACCACTAGCACCAGTGAGGGATGTGCAGATTGGGAAGGATAACAAGTACACACACAGTAAAATACAATTTCCCTTAAGACCACACAGAGATCACAGTGAGTCTGGGGCTGGTATCTCCCTTTCTCTCCAGATCCCCAATAAGACTTCCCACTGGTACAGCTATAGGGTTCAGATTTCAACCGAGTAGTCAAGCCAAAACCTCCAGTACCCTCTCTGTCCAACCAGTGCTTTGTGGCCCTGCCCAAGTAGCTGACGCGTACACCTTGAGATTTGGTTTATATACAAAGACACAGACACTCCTGGGGAATTCTGGCACAGGTTCTCGAGCTATGCCCCCTCCTGCCAGGTTATAAGGTAGTAATCACTGCCACCAACTACTCTTGTCAGCTACTAATAAGGCACTTCCCAAAGGGTAACCAATTGCACTGCCTAATATTACTGTTATCCAAACAGTAAGTGTGCTGAACAGCAAGACTATTGGAGTGGCTTGGACAGTACCACCAAACACATGCAATGTACTCTAAGAGCTTAAATGATGTCTACACAAAAGAGCCACAGTTGGAAAGTTTAGAAATATTTAATAATAAATAATAACACAAGACAAATCTCATCAATTCAACACAGTGCGAATCAAGAGTTCAGAAATCACAGGAAACATTAAAATAATATTGTAGGATAGTCTGACATAAATATAGAAAAACAGCTAGACAAATCTGGCTAAATTCCTATCTAACTCAAAGAGAAATACTAAAGTGTAAGAGCTTACTTACAGACAGAGCTAAGTAAGTGCTGGTGAGCTGATGTCACCTTTAGACAAAATTCAAAATGCTCTCCTTTCTTTCTGTCCTTAAATTGATAGCACAGTATTGCTGAGTCATTTCAGATTACATCATTCTTAACAGCTCTGATTTAGTTTCCCAGGCTCACAGAACTTACAATTTACATTTCTTTTTGTAATCTGCACCTGCAGGAAGCCACAGAAATAAAATGCATTTTACATGTACAATTTAGTAATTAACTCTTATCCTAAGACAATAGAAAGGATTCCTTAGTCCAGACATCCTGTCTCTGGGCTTGAGATCAAACAGTCCTAAAATGCTTGACTTATCAGCTTTCTTCCAGCAGAGTGCACTGTGGTTACATTTTTGAAGCTTAGAACATAAAACAATTTTCTTACATTTGTTACACAAGCCTGTGAATTATATTAATGTTTACAATGAAATAAAATTATCTACAAAATTCTATCTAGCTAGGCTGGCAGCCTTCACAATCCCAAACAACACTGACAGGCAGAGCTGCCCTCTCAATTTCTGATCCTCAAAACAGACAACAGATGTACCCAAACAATAAACAAAAACATTTTAAAACTAGAACAAACATGGCCCATCAAAGATAACAATAGGCATGAGTGTAAACTTCCAAAGTAGGGAATACATTGCTATCATTTAAAACCCCATGCAGAGTTGATGCTATGTAACTGTGGTTCATCACAACATGCATTTTACCAGATGCATTTCCCTATTTGCCTACCATCCATTAAACATCCTCCCTTTGGACTCAAGCTCATTCCCTACAGGTGAGGATCTTTTTCTCCCCAGATCCCTATTGCAAAAGTTGTGCATTGTGTCTATCATTCAACAAATCTCAGTGAGTTTAGTGCTCTCATCAGTCTCCAAGAGAGAATTTTTTATGTGACTGTCCCAAAGCCCTCCTCTAGGGTGGTGAGTTTGGCATGCATTTTACTGTAAGGTCCACCTATGCCCCTCCAGCATTTTCTGTCATGCTCTCAAGCATGCACTCACCAAGGACAACAGTCACCAGCTTGTGTGGCCATGCTGTCATCATCCCTGCACCAGCACCTACCTGTATGACTCTATCTCGGCCCTTACATAGTGATTGTGTCCTGGAGTGACAGATAAAACCAGCCAGGACCCACCCCCCACCCTCACCAGTATGAGCATGGCCATCTTCCCTGTCTGTACTCTCAACTATCTGGTCATCTAACCATATTTAGGTCACCCGAGATGCAGCTGGGATTTTCTCCCTCTATGTCAGTAACATAAAATATAATTTATTATACAGGAAGAAATCATATTATGCAACACACTATTGCTGTATTCTAAGACTGACCTCATTAAGAATTTATGCAACTGTGTATAACCCACCTTTATATTAGACACTTAAAAAATAAAACTTTATCTTCCACTGAAAGGTATATCAGACAGTTCAGAAAGTTTCTGATTAACCTAGGTTTTGCAGTCATTTACAGTGAGCTACCCCAGAACAAAAGTGCCAGACTTAAAAAGAGACAAAAAGTAAGGAAGTAATGAGAAGTAAACTACTAAGGAGATGGAGAAAGTTACAAAAAACAGACAATGTGGGAGGAACAGCAGAATGGAGGCTTACCAAGCATGGCAGGCATGAAGGAAGGCAGGCATGAAATACATTAATTTGGCTTATACTCATAAACATTTTGCTGCAAACATCAAGTGCTCAGTTCATGCCATGTTAGTTAGCAGCTATCATTCAGACTGTTAAGAATGAGGCAAGTCATATCCAGCCAAAGATTATAACACTGTTAATTACTTTTGGCTGCAGTGTTCACTCCACTGGTTCATTCTCTACTAGCCTAGGTCGCTTCTCTGCTGGCTGCTTCATGAATGTAGTGAAGGCCAATAATGTCCTCAGATCATCTGAGTTAAGTCCAGCTCCCTGTCCTGTCCTGTGACTCAGTGGTCAGCACCAAGTACTTTTAGTCTGACAAAAATGCATCATGGTCAGTCAACGTAAACCACTCATTATCAGCCATAATTAGCTTCCAGATCATTTTTTCTAATAATGCAAATACTGCCCTTAATTTTGTACTTGTCTGCAGAACCATTTTGGAGAAATCATGGTCAAAAGAAGATGTGTGATCTGTTTCAATTAAGTGGTTTAGCCATTCAGGCTGCTTGCATCAGTGCTTTCTTCTGCTTAAATTAAAGGAATTTAATAACCATCGTTTAAAGGTCCCTCAGCCATTGTTAGATGATTCACACTTACAACCCAGGGAGCTTGCTGTATTTTAATCATACCCAGACTCTAATTATTTTTCCAGTAGGAATGGTTGCCAGTTCTACAGAAATGAAACAGCATCCTTACCTTCTGAATTGTCAGGAATGCCCAAGATGTATACATATAAGTTCCACTTTCTCTTCCCTTAGTTGTCTACCAAAACACAAATGTGTGCATATGCATCAGGTGACGAGTCTGTATCTCTACTTCTTGTAGCCTGGGTTCATGTTTTCCCAGTGCCATTTCTGTCTGGCCAATCCTTCTCTTGTATGTTAACAGGTTATCTGAGAGTTCTTTATGCTGTTTAAATAACATATTTCAGTTCTAATACCTCTTTCCAGATAAATGCTTTAGGAGATTCTTCATCAAAACAGTGACTTGGAACAAAGTCATTCATCACAGCCACCAAGAAAACTCACAGACTAAACTTTGAAATAATCATATTTCATGTTGGGAAGATGTGTTTAAGTAAATATCAATGGTTTTACAGCTGATCGCCTGTTTCTGGCTCCTGCCATCAAGGAAATCTCACAACACTGCTCTGATATTTTTTCATATGACATTAAATTGCAATGCTTGTAATCACAAGTTGCCAGAGATTAACTACTCACTACCAAAAGTCATATGTCATATACACAGCATTAATGTCAAACTGCCAATCTATTTGTTACTTTATTAGCTTTGTTTTGAACTCTAGGTCAGAATATTGTCTTACACAGTAAAGAGAAGATAGTCACCACTACTGGGTCAGGTGCTCAATCAGCTTCTACAATTTCATGCAGTAAAGAAAATCACTGTATTCAAACTACAAAAACACTATCATGCACTAACTGTACAACAATTTTCAGGGTCGGCAATGCCTCGTCAGTTACGAAAAAGGTGAAAAGTGGTCCCTAGTATGCCCCTCTCCTTTTGTCATTTAATAATCTGATCTGTACACTAACAACAAGGATTTGTGAGTGAATAAGTCTGCTGATGACTGGAAATTGGGTGCAATTGTCAAATCAACAAATGATACAAATTCCCTCCAAATGAAACTACCATGCATTAACACCTGGTACATTAGGAAAGTGCACAAACTAAATACTAAAGAATATAGCAATAACCCAAGCCTGGGTGTGGGTAATGCTAAATTTACCCACGGTTGGCGTGGTTTGGTCCCGAGGGCGAAGCCCGAGGGACCAAACAAAGCCAACCGTGGGTAAATTTAGCATTACCCACACCCAGAAGTGGGTTATTGCTATTACCATGACATTATTTAAGAAAAGAAACTATTACTTTTCTTAAATAATGGCATAGTATAATGCCTGTTTACTGCCCTTCCGCAGATGTCTTGGCATCCGGCAGTTCTGATGTACTGCGCGCCTGCGCAGTACATCAGAGTTGTGAGCAAAAGCAACGGAGAAAGCAAGATCTCCATTGCTTTTTATGTCTCGCTATGTTAAATGAGTTTAACACACCGAGACAGTTTTACAGTAAGCAACGGACATCTCCGTTGCTTATTTTGAAAATGTCTCGCTGAGTTAAACTCATTTAACATAGCGAGACATTAAAAAGCAACGGAGATCTTGCTTTCTCCGTTTTAACACTGCTCGCTATGATAACTGGGTTCAACATGGCGAGAGAGCTTTAAAATAAGCAACGGAGATCTCCGTTGCTTATTTTAAAGCTGTCTCGCTATGTTAAACCCATTTAACATAGCGAGACAGTGTTTAAAAAAAACGAGTTATACTAATGGAAAAAAGTCCGGGCGACCGGACCTTTTTCCATTAGTATAACTCGATTTACAACGGGCACGCTGGCCAATCAGCGTGCACGTTTTGGGGGGATCATGGTATAATATAGAATCATCATCTCCAGAAAAAAAATGCTACCACCTACTGCATCAACGACACCCCATTTATAATGTGTCTGTCATCAGACACCTGGCCACCTAAATAAATATCTCTTTCTTTCTCTCTCTCTCTCTCTCTCTCTCTCTCTCTCTCTCTGTCTCTCCCCTTTGATCAACATGTACTAACCGTAGTCAAGAAGTTCTTCTGTATATTACAATTAATCACAAAGGCATTTTTTCCAAAACCAAGACAGTTATTGTTCCCCTGTCCTGGTTATACCAATTGTAAAATATAATGCATCCTTTAAGCATGTACTTCACTGAATATATAAAAAAAAAACAACAAAAAATAAAAACAGAGGTTACTAACAAAAACAATCCCGGTCTCAAAAGTCTTAGCTACCAGAAAAGGCTGGAATAACTTTCCCTGTACTTAGTGTCATATGGGTTCGGGGGGGGGGGGGGGAGTCTTTCTTTCTATGCCCTCAGAGTTCCTAATTTCTGATATGCCTTTTTCCTTAATTGTCAAATAGTGCAGACAACACTTAAACAATCTCAATCTACATCTGGGAATAAATAAAAGTAAATCAGAGCTAAGATCATCACCAAGTATTTCCCCTACCGCTGGAGTAGGGCTCCTCTTCTGGGTCAAGCAGCATGACCACCTGTCAACCTTTAAACATAGCTTAGACAATTGGATGGTTACCCTAAATGCCCTCTGGGACTTATAGGCCTTGGCATCCTTGAAAAGGTTGGCAGAGCCTTAGGGTGGTTACTGGAAAAGCACACTTGACCTCTGGTGTAATAGTCTTGTATTTCCTATAGTTCCTATGGCTCCTACAGAATAGCTAAAATGCCTTAATATTTAATTTAATTGGAGGGTTACAGCATTGAAAATTAGTGCCAAATTAAAGTGTGCCATTGAGGTTAGAGGGCTTCTTAAACATTTGCATCCTGTTATATTTGGGATACTTCATATCACATCCTTTAAAGTTTGAAATCATATGGGGCACAAACCACTTATCAAGCAGATGTACCTGTCATATATGTACATGAACATTTTGGTCTGAATTTATCATTACCAGGTCCTTCAGACATATAGAGGTGCTAAATCAACAGGTATTTTGCTCTATCCATTAAGCTTTACTCATAACAGTCTTCCTTTATTACTTTTTTTTTGCATTCTGTTATCTGATCATAGTAGTGAATGATGTTATATTTTTCCCAACTCTGCCTATAACTGATGGAATAGCAATCAGAATATCAAGCATATTGTTTCCACAGATTGTTAACAATTTATAGGTCACAGATTTTGAATTGGAGAAATCCGTTTATTACACAATTTGGCCCAAGTAATATACACTAAAGTAACCAGTAGGTTCAATGTGTATATGTATTTTTTTTAGTAAAACATAAAATGTCTATCCATGGGTCCCCCTCAAAACATCTAAGTACCAGAATATTGAATCACAATTCATTGAGATGACTTAGCTGAATCTTCAGTAAATCAAACTCCTGGAGCAGAGAAAATCATCCCCAGGAAAAGAACCACTAGGCCACCATGGTGAACCTTGCCTTTTCCCTACTGTAGTGTGAGCTCAGAGTTGGTATATTATTTAGGGGGGTGTGGGGTGGAGCCCCCTACATTGGGGTGGTGTGGGCAGTGAAGCCCCCCACTTGGAGGGTTTTCTTGTTCCACTGTTTGTTGTTTAGTCCTGGTGGTCAAGTGGTTGTTTACTTGAGGTTAGTTTTCATTGTTCCGGGAGTTCAATGTACTGATGATTCGGTGAAGTCATCTCGATGAAGCAGGATCTGATATTCTGGTAAGTCAATGTTTTGAAGTAGACTCCTGTGCATGTCTAATTAAAAATATATTAAACATGCAGGAAATTCAGTAGGGAACTAAGAGCTTATGGACAATGGTTTATTGTTACGAATGCTCTGTTTGTAAAATGGACCTATCATTATTAGCATGATACGTTGTACATGATACATTGTACATGATGCATTGTCATTAAAAATACAAGCAGGAAGACATAGAAAATGTCTCAAGTAGAGTGACAGGTGGATTTATCTTTTCTTACATAATTTTTAGAGTTTTCAACAGTTACAGAGTAATACAATTCACTATGGCCATCTGTACAGCAGTGTTGTAATGACTGAGTTTGCTAGAATCGATGACAGTACAATCTAAAACAAACCAGCCTGCTTGCTCTACATTGGAGTGTTTGTATTATTCTCACTATTCATACAGTCTCAAGTAAGTAAAGCTAGTGCTATAGATGACAGAGCTTAAATGTCAGCTAGGTTTGAGTTGTAGTGTTAGAAGTCAGGCAGTATAATTCACTGATGTCTGAATATGTTTTAGAAATAACACATTAATTTTGTTGCATTCAGTCAATGCTTACTGTTAACATCTTATTTAGCAGTGGGCCTCTTAAACACATGCACCCTGAACTGTAGCAACCCCCTTCATATCTTCTTTGTTCTGAGGTGGCCTGTGACTGCTGACCCTGAAGAACAGGCCTTATCCTACTGTTCTTTCTCTGTTAATGAGCTGTGGAAAAAAATCATTAATGTTATTTAATTAATTTTCCTAAGGAAACAGCGCTATCTATGTCTGCCTTAATTTCCATCACTCTAGATACTAAAGGTATTGTTAAAAGGCTTGTTTCCTGGTTACATGTTTGTTGCTTGCACTTCAACCTTATTATCAGGTGAAAAATGTGACTTAAAAGCTGAACGTTTTGACTGAGTAGATAGAATGATTCTTTCACAACTTCTTTAGATACAGTAAAGACTGGCACTCAGTATGTCTACCTCAAAGAATCACACAGGCTTTCTGAGTAATATTCAAAACAAAACTCCTCACTGTTGCCTGCATGTTCTGCCTTTGTCTCTCATTTCTGTGGCCTATTAATGTGTAGTAAACACCTATCTTTAATGTAGCATTTATTTGATTTTTGGAAATGTTACCATTCATTTCTTTACCCATACTGTGCTTACCTTGGTTCCTCATATTTTTTGTTTCCACTGACCCTCCAAACACTGTCTGTTGAAATAGCCCTGAATCTCGATGACCTTAAGCCAAAGCACAAATTAGACTGCTGGGATAAGGCTGTTGATCAGGAATTTGCATGAAGTATCCCCAGATCTTTATTCACACTGACTCTCATGAATTTTTATAAATAAAAAAATAAACAAATAAAAGTACAGATGGGAAAAGCTTACAACTGATTATGATTACATGCCAGCAGTCAGTGCCAACAAGGTTTTAGACTCTAGTCATAGACATACCATTAAAGACATTCAAAGAACAATGTATTTTGAGTAAGCATAAAGGATGGGAGTGCACAGTAAGTAAAATATACATTGGTAATTCTGTCTATATAGTGAAATCACTATTCATTTAGCCAGGATCTAATATCAGTGCACATCAAAGCAAAGTAAACAGCAAGGTTCTGCTACCGACAATGAAATTCCTGAAATAAGACTGCATTTTTCTCTCATTCTGCTCCCCATAGTCTTACCCAGCACCCATGTTTAGTTATATGAACTAGACTTAAAAATTAATAACACTCCTGATATAAGCTTTCATATTTACTCACTGTGCCTCACAATACTTACTCAGCATACAAGAGTCCATATACCACAACTGTGGCCTTCTAGACCTAATTATAGCATTGAAGGATAGACTAGGCTGCTGATAAGAGACAATGCTTAAAATAAGCATATACA
>NC_056732.1:286834725-286899725 GCF_019279795.1 Protopterus annectens | reverse complement strand
GAGAAACCTAGCAAGTACTGCTATGGATAACCATAAGGCCTTTTACTGCTATGTATGTAACCTAAAGGGTAGGACCTAAGCATGTGCAGAACTAGTGGCCAATGGTATCACTCACACTGACCCCACAGAGATAGCAAACCTGCTGGAGGATAGGTTTGGCAAAACTTCGCTCCCTTATCTCCTCCTAAATTACAAAAAACCCTCCTCCAAACTCCCCCACCCATCCTACATATCTGAAGAGCAGGTCCTCAAAGCCCTGTCCAAGGCAAAAAACACAGCTCTATGGGACCAGATGACATCCCAGGCTGTCTTCAAAACAGACTAAAACATGAACTAGCATCACCACTAAGTATCCTTTTCAATCAGAGCCTAACCGGAGGTTTTGTTCCTTTGGGATGGAGAACAGCTACAGTTATTCCCCTCTACAAAGGTGCCCTAACAACAGACCTGGGGAATTACAGACCCATAAGCCTGACCAGCTTCATCTGTAAGGCCATGGAACATATAATTATGGACCTCATAAATAAAGACATAGGTGACCTCCAAACTCTGGATCCTACCCAATTCAGCTTCATGAAGAGCAGATCCTGCCTGTTATATCTAGTGGATTTCTTTGAAAGTGTGACAAAGGCCATTGATGAGGGCAAATCTGTGTATACAGCATACTTCAACTTGGCAAAGGCTTTCGACACAATTCCACATTCAAGCATCATCAATAAACTTAGCAAACTGAATGCAAACCCATTTGTTGTAAGATGGAACTGCATTTACTTGGCCATACCTGATAGGACCAAAACAAGCCCCTCAAGGAAGAGCAAGCCTGTCTGGTGGACAACTGCCATTAGCAGGCTTTAAAATAAGAGGAAGAAATTGCTGTCTAACAGTAAGAGGGATCAAGCCCCAAACTGGACGCACTCCCTCCTCAGCTTAAACAAGCAAATAAGACTCCTTGTGAAATCCTCCAAAGCTAACTACGAATCCAAATTAGCTTCCTCAACTAAGGACAACCATAAGGTGTTCTTTAGTTACATCTGTAACCTAAAAGGAAAGGCTCAAATTTGTACCAAACTGGTAATTAATGATACCACATATACCGAGCCTGTGGACATTGCTAGCCTGTTAGCTGACAGGTTCTGTGAAAACTTCTCTTCCATTTCCCTGCTACCGTTACCCCAAGACATCCCTACCACCTGTCCTTTACCCCATATCTCTAAAGTGTAGGTCGTGAATGCCGTTTCTAAGGTCAAAAACACATCAATCTGGCACCTGATAACATCCCTGGCTGTGTCCTACATGGGCTCAAACAAGAATTAGCAACGCCATTGGGTACTCCTTTCAGTCATAGTCTAAACACTGGCTTCATCCCAGCTGAATGGAAAAAGGTCACCATTATTGCCTTGTACAAAGGTGGTGCTTCCAGTGACCCCCACCATTATTGCCTTGTACAAAGGTGGTGGTGCTTCCAGTGACCCTGGGAACTATAAGCCTGTTAGCCTGACTAGACTTATCTGCAAGGCTATGGAAACAATCATCATGGACCTTATCAACAAAGACAATGGTAACCTCCAGAGACTTGACCCTACTGAATTTGGATTTCTCAAAGGGAGATCTTGCCTGTTAAACCTGGTGGATTTCTTTGAGACAGTCTCCAAGGCCCTTGATGAGAGGAAAATCTGTGCATACAGCCTACATAGACTTTGCCAAGGCTTTTAACACTATCCCCCACTCAAGCATAATTGACAAACTCACCAGGTAGGTATCGCTAACTGCCTCACTGATAGAGCCCATATAGTCAACATAGGGGAATCCACCTCCAACAGCAGACCTGTAGCCAGTGGTGTTCCACAGGGATCAGTCTTGGGATCTCTACTGTTTGGAATCTATTCCTCTGAAGTGCAAGCTAAAACTAAAGGTCTGTGACACTGCAAACTGGGAGCAGTCATAGAATCTCCAACAATGTCAACACCCTACAAGAGGGTCTTATACAAGCAAATGACTGGTGCCAAAGTCATGCCCTTAAACTCAATGCAAAAAAATGTATTATCATCCCTTTCAGTAAGAGTGATGTTCCTGCTAACTACAACATCAATAACAACACCCTATGTATGCACTCAGTGGTGAGAGACCTGGGCACACAAGTTGACAACAACCCTACCTTTGATCACCATGTCTCCACAGTGGTAAGAAGGGCATTCTATAGTGCTCATCTTGTAAGTAAGGGCACTGGCTCCAGAAAAAAATAAGTTATACCCTCCCTGTACTCTTCTCTCATCAGGCCAGTAATTGAGTACACTGCTCCTTTTGGTATGTACCTTTCCAAGCACCTGTAGCAATTGGAGAGACCACAAAACTTCCTAGCAATGAAAATTCAATATTTTCAGCATCTTTCAGGATCATCTAAAATCACTGCAAATTTATTCTGTTTCATACAGACTACTCAGAGGTGATCTCTGCCTTGCATATAAGGCAATCTACGACCCTCCTTTATTGGAAATGCTGCATATCCATACATCAAATGTTTCACAGGTTACTCACGCTAATGACCTTAACCTGGCATTAATAGAACCTGATGGAGGGACAGATTTGTCTCCCGGAGGTTGCCACACCATTGGTGCAGACTCACGCTTTATGTCAAGCAGAGCACCTCATTGGCCCTCTTCAAATGCAATCTAGACAATTGAATGGCTAATCATGAATTCACTCTAGGGGTCCCACCTATGTCCCTCTTGGACAGGGATGATAGCTGCTGATTGTGGAAATAAGGGTAAAACTTGGCTAGGCTTGTAAGGGCCCTAGGGTCAGTAGCTTAGTAACCTCCTATGAGCCTATGGGTTGCCAACTGGCTCACAAACTGGACACACACTATCAAAGTGGGTAACTCCACATCAAACAGCAGACCTATTACCAGCAGGATGCCACAGGGGTCAGTGCTGGGCCCCCTACTGTTTGGTATATACATCTCAAAAGTTCTGGTCAAAACTAAGGGGTTGTGGCTGACCACATTTGCAGACAACTGCAAACTAGGTGCAATCACTGAATCTCCAAATGATGTCAGTATACTCCACGAGGATCTCACGCAGACCAACAACTGATGTATTAGTCAGGGCCTCAAACTGAATGCAAAGAAATGCATCATCATTCCCTTTGGCAAAAACAATGTCCCTTCATGCTATAAAATCGACAGCAATACCCTAAGTACCCATGAAGTGGTAAGAGACCCGGGATCACAGGTTGACGGTGACCTTAACTTCGACCACTACATGCTTACCATAGTAAGAAAAGCTTTCCACGTAGCATACTTGATTAGTAAAGGCATTGGCTCGAGAGCAAAAGAAGTAATAACTTCCCCTATATTCGACACTTATTCAGCCCATAATTGAGTACAACACTCCATTTGGCATGTGTCATACTAAGGCACCTGCAGCAATTAGAGAGACCTCAAAGCTTTTTAACAAAGAAGATAAAGGGGTTCAAGCATGTGCCTTACACAGTCTAACTAAAGTCCCTGTCACTATATTCCATATTGCTTCGACTTCTTAAGGGAGCCTTATGCCTGGCCTACAGAGCAATCCAAGAACCAAACCTAATGAACTTGCTGCATATCCATAAATCAAATGGGTCTAGGGCTACCCCTTCCAGGGAGTTAAATATGGCCTGTGACTTAAATATGACATGCTGGAGGGACAGACCTATCTCCCAGCAACTACCACATATTTGGAAAAGGCTACCAATTTATGTGAAACAGAGCACCTGTATGATACTGTTCAAGAGGAACCTGAACAAGTGGATGGGGCACCATAAATCTGTACCAGGGATAGCACCCACAACCCTCCTGGACATGGGCAGTCATCACTAAATGCAGTCTTGGGTACTGAATAGAACTCCTATTGTATTACATTGGGTTGAAATGGATATGCTTATAATGACCTCTAGGTAAATAACCTAGTAATCTCCTAATATCCTATGATCATTACATTAATTCTTCCTGACAACCAGAATCCTAAAGTTATGGACAATGTAATGAAGTGCCAGAAATTATAGCCATCATCCAGCAGATAGGAGGTTGTGTAAAACATCTCTTGCCATGCCGGTGCAATATTCATTATGTTGAGTGCTGTGAAAGTGTACATTTCACATGATTCCAGTGACAATGCATATTGTATCATGCATGGACTCCAGTGAGTTAATTGTCAACACTGTAGTACTTCCCCTTCCTTTTTGTGGAGTTTTTTATAACAGGACTCTACTTTTGGTGGAGTTTTTACAGCTGGACTTTAGAAACATCAGTACTCTCCACCCAAGATTGCTTAGTCACTGTCAACTGCTCCTTCTCATTCCTCTGTGGTGGGATCCTGCAGAAACAAGGCGCTATATGAACATAGATCATCTGGGAGGTAGTCATTGCCAAAACGACTACACATGAAATGCAGAAATCTACACAAGTGCCAAATTGGCAGCTAATTTATCACATTTAGTTTATCACCATGCACCTGTGATCTGAGTAGTAGTACCTTATTGCAACCAATTCTTGTATGACGTTCAATGATCATAGATGGAAGCTAATGCTGCCATTTTGTCCTTTGTTTTGATTCATTTATAAAAATGTTGGGCTAAAAATGGGAATCTATGACAAAGAAAAACAATAACCAATAAAGAAAGAGACAATAAAAAGTAAACAAAATCTGTGAGGAATATGTGAAGTTAAGATAACTTATTAATATTAAGTAAGACTTAAAATTAAATTAAAGTTAAGTTTTTGATGTAAACCAAAAGTCAGAAAAAGTAAAATGTTATATTTTCATTTGGCCACAGGGTGATATAGTCAGTAGCATTCATTGCCTCATTACAAGAGTTTCTCTTGTTTGATTCCCTGCAGAGGTGCCTTCAGTGAGAAGTCTGCATGCCTTCCTTGTGTTTATGTGGATTTTGTCCAGGTACTTCAATTTCCTACCACATCCTAAAGACATGCAGTTGCAGATAGTTTACATTACATTATGCACTAATGCATGTGAGTGTGTGTGCATGTGTGTGCGTGTGTGTGCGTGCGTGTATATGCGTGTGCGTGTGCGTGTGTGTGTGCGTGTGTGTGTGTGTGTGTGTGTGTGTGTGTGTGTGTGTGTGTGTGTGTGTGTGTGTGTGTCATGCTTCTAGTAAGAAAGAAAGGCCTGACAATCTACAACAATCCCCTAATGCCTAGTAAGATGTGTGGAAGGCTGCAGATGTTCATGGTGTCACTAATAAGAGTCAGAAGTGACTCAACAACATTGGGTATGCTTTCGTGTGTGTTAAAGTCACAGATACAAATAACTGAAATGTGTTGTTTTGTCAGATGCATTCCTTAATGGGACTGTTTATCCTTAATGAGACTATTTATGGACAGAAACCAGAATGCTTACTTGATCACAGTCTCAGTATGCATTACATTTTTGGTCTGACAAGAAATGTGTATGAACTTGTCAAATTTGCTTATGTTGTGTGTTTCACAATGTCATTTTATTAGAGCTGCTTTGCAAGTCTTTGCACGAAGTGATGTCTAAATATGTAAAAATAATTTAGAGCAATCAGAATGATAACTGCATTTTCATTAAATATTTGAAGTGATGGAAGTGGAATAAAAGACATTGCTTTTACCACTGCAGATATTAGTGCCCTTCATGTGAATGCAAATCAACAGGATAACCAGGAATGTTTACATGGAAATCACATAACAAAGCAAGCTTTTCTGAGAAGACTAGAATTTTAAAATAGTAGAAGGAAAGTTTAAACATGTTTTTCAAAAGTCCACAGATAGAGACACACAGAATCCTTGTTATGGTCATGTCTTTTGATATCTTCATGGCTTTAATGAAGAAAAAATTTATAAGAATGATATTTATACTGTGTTTGTATTTTATGCATTAAATGTTAAAATCCAAAAGGCAGTTCTAATCATTTCATCCATGAAGTTTTTAACCAGATACTTTGCATTCAGATTTCTAGTATTAATGTCATTATATACAAGGTACTTCACTATTGGTTTAAGTTAGTTTTAAATAAAGATAAAAATTGATTTGTTATATACATCAATATTCCCCCCAATGGCATTTTATTCAGATGCTAGCATGCTTCACTACACAGTATACATTTACCACTATATAATAGATAATAAATATAGCCAAAATTATTTACTTTGCAGTAGTGATAAATATCAGAAAAATCAGTCTGTAAATTGATTGTCCATGGATATGTTCAGTTGTCTCTAATGTCAAACACATTTCATCCAGCAAAAACTTTTGTTAGTACTAACCAAGGACAAGATTGTGAAATTAAACAGCTAAGCATTTTTTTGCCAAAATATTTAATTCACCATATATTCTCGTGGTGTTCAGTATGTGAGACAACCTTAAATCATTTAAAATAAATGCTGTTAAAAGCTTAATTATTGAAAATTATTCCTGAAAAGTTTTGACTATTAGACCATAATCATTATTTAAAGTTGATATGTACAGAAAACATTGTCTACTTGAGAGGTGACAGCCTTCATGTTATCCTTTCAAGGAAAGGAACTTACTGGCAGCAGAATCTGGATATTAGTGAAATGTGTGGCCTTTGTTGAAATGGTACATTTTACTTAAAATCATGTATTAAATAATAGTTCCTGATGCTAAGTCTCATAAACAGTAGGACATTTAACACATATTAGGGCGCAGAATTTTGGTCTGCTGTTGCATTTTATTTTGCTGCATGATGAAATGATCATCTATAATTATTAATACCTTTGGGGTGATTGTTTTCCTGTGTACATGACGAAGATGTAATACACTTAGATTTCATTTTCAATATGCTTCAGCTTTTAACATGAATGGTTTATACCTAGTGCAATTATATTAATTTTAGATGAATTGTGCTTAAAACTGATGGTAGGGATCAAGTTCATTGTCATCCAGTTGTACCGCTGATGTCACTTTATAGCTTTATACATTTTTGTTTATTACTATAATGGTGCACAGATTTGATGTTGGGTCATTTTGGGCAGTAGTAGTTTGTCATTTTCTGTTAGTGATTACATGAAGGAATAATGGTATGTGGAACGTATGTTGTGCTATGTATTCTAAATGGGAATGGGTCAGAGTATTTTGTTGATTGTTTATATATGCTCAGCATTTTTTCTTTTTAATATCTTGGATTTTATATATATATATATATATATATATATATATATATATAGTGACTTTACTAACTGAATTCCCCAAATGCCAACATTTGTTTGGTCTACATAGTTTCGTCCACAAAACAGATGGTTAGCAGGTGTACCAGAGCAACAATCTCCAAGGTTGAGGAATACGCCCCTACTTTGAATATTGTGCTATTCTGGAGTGAGTATATATAATTATCAGGTGTGGGGTTACTGGTGGATCTACCCATTTGCAAAAAAACAGTACTTTTCTTTTGCATGGTACTAGGTTGTGTCAGGGAGTCAATCTTTTTTTCAAACTTTGTAGTCAATGTTTTTAGCAACATTCTATGCAAGTTTAGATTAACTTCTGTCAATTTATATATTTCCATCAATTTATATATTTATATATACACATATATATGTGTGTGTGTGTGTGTGTGTGTGTGTGTGTGTGTGTGTGTGTGTGTGTGTACACACACACACACACACACACACACACACACACACACACACACACACAGATTTTACAAAAAGCAATGTCTTTCATCTTCTCCTGCTAGGGATCACAACAGTGGACCACAGGTCCACAGATTGATTGGCAGTGGAGTTTTTATGGTGTTGAGTTGCCAGCCCAGCACCTAACCTTCACAGAAGGCACATGCCCACACACACGCACCTATCTGCATGACTTTAAAACTCACTCAGCTGCAGGGAGTACATGCAGACTCCATACCAAAGGCACTCCAGCTGAGAATTAAACCAGATAACCTCTTGCTGTGAGATGACAACTCTAACCGCTGCACCACAGCGGCCGACTGAGATAGTTTATATTATACATAAAGAAATTACATATTATATATAGAGATATATTTTGTATACATTGTGATGCCCCTGCACTGGCCCAGTAATCAAGAAGCTTCAGTCCTCACCATTGGCAACAGTGAGGGATGTACACAATGGGAAATGTACAAGTACATACACATTAAAGTACAATTTCCCTTAAGAGCACACAGAGATCACGATCAGTCTGTGGCTGGTTTCTCATTATTTCTCCAGCTCTCCAATACGTCTCCCACTGGTACAGCTATATGGTTGAGATCTCAGCCGAGTGGCCAAGCTAAGACCTCCAGCACCCGCTCTGTCCAACCAGTCCTTTGTGTCCCTGCCCAAGTAGCTGACACACACACACTTTGAGATTTGATTGATATGCAAACACACACACACACACACACACACACACACACACACACCTGCGAAAGGCTGCCACAGATTTACTAACTATGCCCCCTTCTTCCCAGACTATAAGATAGTACCAGCTGCCACCAGCCACCTTATCAGCTACTATAAGGTCCTTACAAAGGGTGTCCACTTCTACTGTTTAATGTTACTATTATCCAAATGGTAGTTTTGACCAAGACTTACAAGGCTATTTTGGAGTGGCCTGTACAGTGTCAGCAAATACATATGCAAGTACTCTTAAGAGCTTAAATATGTCTCACAAATAGCCACAAAGATAGGTTTAAATATATTTAATAATAAATAATAAAAGAACAAGGCAATACTCAGAAAGGAAGCACAGTTACTTCAGAGTTCAAAATCACAGGAAATATTTTAAAACAACAGTGCAAGACAGTCTTAAATAAATGCAGGAAATATCTAAACTAATCTTTACTATATTCCTAACTATATCTAAAAGAAATACCTGCACTCTGTTTATTACTATTAGCAAGGTAAGTGCAGATGATGGTGATGATGGATGCTTCCAGGTCAAAGACAAAATACAAAATGCCCAGTCTCTCTCTGAGAGAGTTCTTAAATTAACAATAAACATTACTGCTGGGTTAGCTTGAATGAAATCACTCTTTTTCACCTGACTTCAGATCCCACCTGACTTCAGATCCCAGGCTAAACAGATACTAACAAACTTTTTACATCTCTGTGTGAGAAGTACATGTCTCTCAGAATTTTGTAGGACTTGGAATTTGTAAAACAATAAAACACTTTTACAGAACTTGGAAGTTGTAAAACAGTAAAACGCTTTTACATTTGAAACTGTTTCAAGACGATACAAAAACTTCTAGCTCTAGACACTGTGGCTGCTGTTGAACTAAAACTGAGAGATAATCATAAATCACATTCATTTCAACTTATTTTCTTGAAGTTTTGCAAGTTAACTCTGTATGTTCCAGCTTCTACTATTAAAACATACATTTGCACAGGTATATAGTTTATATACAATTCTGTTCTTTTCCAGTAGGGTACACTGTGGACACAGTCTTGAAGCTCAGTATATAACATATAACTCCGTATAAATCATATCAATATTCACAAATGACATAGCATTATTTAAAAAATTCCAGATAACTGGGCCGGCAGTGTCACATACACACACACACACACACACACACACACACACACACACACACACACACACACACACACACACACACACACACACATATATATATATATATATATATATATTTATTTATTTATTTATAGATGTCATACACCCAATCTAACTCACACAATGTTGACACCCAGGAGATAAGTGTATAAATGTCAGATTAAAAACACATTCTCCGCATGCTCCAAGAATGACTTCAGAGCAGAATAAAGCAATGGCAAGTGTTTTTGTGAGGAAAGTGCTTGTGCACCCCTCACACCTCCTGCTAATAATATGTACTAACATTGAGGTCATACAATCCCTAGGAAAAGACAATACTCCCCTACACAGGGATTGTCAATCTCAAACACCTGTCGCCCATCTATCTCTGCATTGACCAAATGAGGTTGACCAAACAGGTGTCAACATTGTGTCCATTTGATGAGGTGTAGGACACCTATATATTTATATATATATATATATATATATATATATATAATCCACAAACGTTCCAGCACTCATTGTGAAATAAAAAGTATAACAGCAATTATCTTGAACCACTTTATTCGGCAAAATCTGCCCACAGATGCACAGACCGGTGGCCGGTTTCGCTCACAGCGTCTTCAGTGTGCGTATAATCACCGCCAAGGCCCGGATTATAACCCTGTGTGGCTGCCAAAATTTTTTAAAGAAACAGCACCAATTTAAATATCTATATATCTAACTAGTGGATGTTTGCTCAAAAAATATATATAACCCTAACCCATAGAGCCTGAATCTTAAACTATTACAGAGTATTACCTATATTATATATTATTATCTATTCTACTTTTTAAATATATTAGAAAGCTGCAAATTACCTTTTTATAATAACTGAGCCCTCGGTTTAATCTATCTATAAACTTGAAATATTTATGCCCTTACACATGTACATATGCATACACTCATGTGAAAATAACCTACAAATGCCACCTGCAAATCACCAATGGTCATTTAATCCTGGCTTAAACAGAGCCCCCAATTGCACTATCCACCTTCTTTCTTTTGTTGTCAATATTTCATGTCTTCTGTAATCACTGATATTGGGTATGTCAACCATATCTAAACCTATAAAAATAAAATGTGCTGTGGTATGTAATAACTTATGTTTGTATAGAGCGCTCCTTGTGCGTTCACATTTTATGTCGCTAATATGTAGGGCAATTCTCTGTTTAAATAAACAGGAAGTCTGCCCCACATAAAAAGCTCCGCATTGACACACTGCCATATATATTAACCAAGTACTGTTACAAGTAATGAAGTGGCGTATGTCAAAAACTCTCTTAGTGTTAACAGAAGTAAAGGACTTGGTTTTAGCCATAAGTTTACAGTGTTTACAGTGACCACAAAAAGTGCTACCTCCCCCCGTGAAACTACCAGTGTCTTTATACATTGCTCCTTTCTTAAAGGCAGAAAAATATTGGCCTAGATTTTTCCCTCTTCTGTATGCATAATGGCAGACATTATCCACATATCCACTAAAAAAACCATCTGATGTTAAAATGTGCCAATGTTGAGCCAATATGTTACGAAAATGGAAAGTGTTGGTACCATATGTAGTTGTAAACCTTACGTATTGGCTATTACCTCTAGGTTCCCTGTCAATCAATAGTTGAGTCCTGTCCACGTATATATATGGGTCTACTACTAATGCCCGAAACGACGATTCCCCGACAGAAAACTCACCGACGCCAGATGACCGACAGGTAAGTGTACCGACAGGGTGATTTGCCGACAGCGGAAAGACCGACAAGGGAATGTGTGATCGCGACGCGGTAAGTGTGCGATGGTGACGGAGTTAGGAGCGGTCAGGTAAGTGCTCGAGATTGTGGGATGTCAGGTTAGGCTGTGGGAAAGGTGAGTGTGTGTTCGTGTCGGAGGTATGGTTCGGGTAAGGTAAGTGTGTGCTAGTGAGGGACTGTAGTTTAGGGACGGGTTAAGTGAGTTAGGGTTAGGGTGCAGGTAGGTGATGTGTGCGTTAGTGTCGGAGCTTGGGCTAGGGGTGGGTTAAGTGAGTTAGGGTTAGGGTGCAGGTAGGTGAAGTGTGCGTTAGTGTCGGAGCTTGGGCTAGGGGTGGGTTAAGTGAGTTAGGGTTAGGGTGCAGGTAGGTGATGTGTGCGTTAGTGTCGGAGCTTGGGCTAGGGGTGGGTTAAGTGAGTTAGGGTTAGGGTGCAGGTAGGTGAAGTGTGCGATAGTGTCGGACCTTAGGGTTAGGGTTTGGGTCAGGGCTAGTGTGTATGCTATGTAGTGTCGCGTGTTGTTTACGTTCCGTGTGTCGGTGTAATGGTGTTCGGTGTAATGGTGTTCGGTGTTTTGCGTTGTCGGGTTTGTGTGATGTCGGTCATCTGGCGTCAGGGAGTTTTCCGTCGGGGAATCGTCGTGTCGGTAATTAGTAGTAGACCCATATATATATATATATATATATATATATATATACATATATATATATATATATATATATACACACAGAGAGAGATAGTGCTAACAGGATGATACTAACATGGAAACTTTAATCTATATTACTCATAATGGGCCCTTTGAGTTGGTGTGCTGCCCAATATCTGTGCTGTAGTTATTGCACTCATCTAAAGCTTATAAATTGCTAAACATGGTGCAGCGGTAGTATTGTTGACTCACAGCAAGAGGTTCTCTGGTTCAGTTCTTAGCTGGGGTGTCTTCTGTGTGGAGTCTGCATGTCCACATTGCATTCATGTGGGTTTCCTCTGGGTGCTCCGGTTTCCTCACACATTACAAAGACATGCATCTGAAGCCTTTCTCCCTGAGCCTCTGCTGAAATTGGCTTTGTTCCAAGTCGGAATTTCCCGATTAACAAATGTTAAATTAAAATTATTGCTGACTGGAAGCCAGGGGAATAGTCAGCTGAAGGGAAGGCTGTGATAAATAGGCAAAATGGCAGATATGATTTGTCTGTGTTCAATCTTCATACAAAGAACATTAGCAATTATTTTTTTGGTTGGAAAATGTGATACATTCACATGGCATTGCTTTTGTTATTCTTTGTGAAAAATCATTAAAGAACAATAACAGGAAGCCAGTTCTGCCAGAGTTATAAATGTTCTGAGTGTAACAGACATTTTAATTAAAAAATCAAGTAGAGGTATTATGATAGAGATTAAAATGTATTATGATATAAGACATTCTTATATCTTTGATAATAGTAATATTATAGCTTGCATAACTTTGGAAATAAATACAGTGATGAAACAATTTACAATAGTTGATGTGTATAGACCACCAAAGGCAAGTGGCATTAACCAATAGAAATTTATATATTTCATGCATGAAACACAGGAAGGAAAATTAGAATAGTTGGGAAATGGAATTTACCTCAAACAGACTGGAGTAATGTTGACTGTGCAATGTTAGTAAGGAAATTATTTACAATATAACATAAACAGCAAAATAAAATAAAAATGAGAAAATGTATTCAGCAATACAACAATAAAGTACGTGCGTTTAACCTAACTTATCACTGGTATTCTTTCCAGTCAAGCAAGACTTCTGCATCCTTTTTCCATACAGATTCCTTAACGCCTGCAGTAAGTGCACAGTAAGTGTACACAGTATGTATTCTAGAACATCCCTGCCACATATATTATGCTTTCTAAACATTCAGAAATATTATACTAAGGGTACATGTAGTTTACACTTAGTAGTAACTGTTATGAATCCCCCTTGATATTTACGGCTGCAAAAAAAATCAGAAGGAAGGTGTGAGTTATGCCTGTTGTCTGTTCACTCAAGTTAAGTTAAAAACATTTACTCCATTGTTATATTGCTGAATACATTTTTTTGATATTTATTTTATTTCAGTTTACTATTTATGTTATATTTATTTATTTTCAAGGAAGTTTGGTTACCTGTTTGCTGAGAAAATTATTTATAATGTATGCATGGGAACAGCAATTAATGCAGATTTTACACAAACCTACCAGGGAACAGAAGAATGTTACACTAGTGCTAAATAATTCTACTAAACTGAAATTATAAACTAATGCAAAAAAGATAGCTAACAGGTTTCAGGGAAAAAAAACAGTCAATGTGCAAAACTAATTAGAGTGATGCATTTAGTGGAAATGTGGAAAAAGGAGTGTCCCAAGTTTTAAAGGAATATTTCCTGAAAGTAAATAACAAACTCAGGCTCACAATAACATATATCCATTGAACAAGATACTTAAGATGGAAGAAAAGTCTATAAGAAATAGAAATGAGGTTGAACCATAACTTTAAAAGCTGAAATAAACTGGGCAAACAAATTAAACACATTATAAGACAAGATCACAAAAAAGGAAAATTATATAACCATTTTATAGATGTGTAAGATATATTATGAGTAAAGACATACAAAAAGATAAACTGTGAATTGATTCAAAAACCTTTACTCAGTAGAGTCCAGATATTTGCAAAATCTTATGCAAAAGAAGTTTGGCTCCAGAAAGGAGAATATGATTTGTGTTAGTAACATCTAAATAACTTTTGCTCAAAAAGAACTAAGCAAACTGGACCCTAACAGTGCAGAGGGAGAAGATGAAATTAGTTCTAATACCTTGAAATACTTCAGAGAAAAATTATACTGCAATTACATTTGTTATTCAAAGTGTAATTTATGTACAGAGATAATTCTCAAGAGTGTACACATGAACTTGTTAAACCCTTCTTAAAGGAAATGGGGACAGGACAAACCCAGTCTCATATAGGCAAATTTGTCTACTTTTTTGTTGTGAAAAAAATGTGGAAGGTTATCTTGCATAAACTATTATCAGAATTTGAAAGGTTAGGACTTGAAGCTATTTATCAGAATGCATATGTTGAAATCTCATCTATAACTACCTGTTAACTACCTGCAACATGATGTTTGATAATAATATAATAACAGCAATTAATGAAAAAGTGTGTTATGATACAATTTATGTAGACATAGATACAATCTTTGATAGGGCTACACCTGAAACACAGATCAATAAATTAATACAACTAGCTAGTAATGTAATGTAGTGATGGTGGTACAGCAGTTAGCGTTGTCGCCTCACAGCAAGAGGTTCTCCAGCTCGATTCTCGGTTAGAGTGCCTTCTGTGTGGAGTCTGCATGTCCTCCCAGTGGTCAAGTGACGTTAAAGACAAGCAGGTAGGTGTGTGTGTGAATGGGCGTGCCTTCCTTGAAGGTTGGGTGTCGGGCTAGCAACTCGGCACCATAAAAATCCACTGCCAACCATTAGCGGACGGGAGTTCTACTGTGGCGACCCCTAAGCGGGAAAAGCTAAATGACTTTTAGCTAGTAATGTAATCTTAATAAGATGGATAGCTGCAATGGTTACAAAGAGCAACGAGAGGTTACAAAGCAAGTATCATACAGAAATTGGGTGGATAAAATTCAAGGTTACAGTTAGAGGCCCACAGGGTACTGTCCAGGGGCCATAAATGTTTATGTTGTATCTTTCTGATTTTTCATTTTCACCTGAAATGTTTTACATCTGTAAACAGATGACTTGAAAATTAAACAACTGTTTATACCTGTTATAGATAGGAGATGTCTGCATATGATGAGTGAGTGCTTAATACAGCACCAAGTGATTGAAACTGTGGAGTCATTTAGTACCTGGGTATAATGATAGATCCAACTTTGCATTTTTCTTTTTATATCAACTAAATGGTTTATGATAGTTGCAAGACTATAAGCTACATAGAAGCATTATAAAGTCAAGAAATTAGAAATAATGAAATCATTGTTTGCAAGTTATATTAGACTCAGACTAAAGTATGGAGTAATATTATGGAAACCTTATAAGAAAACTAAAATGAGGAAACTGATATGACTGAAATACACCAGGGGAATTCATGAATATAAGTTTAGTTTTAATAATCATGAATGATTATAATATCTGAGCTTGTTAAGAAGAAACCTTATGCAGGTATATATGACATTTGGCGACACCTTCCTCTGAGAATGCTTTAGTTACTAAAGAATAGTAGAGAGGGGCTAAGCAACCTGAATAATAAGTTGTATGGGAAGGAGACATGAGTTCATTGTTTCACTGTGAAAGTAACTGATGTCTAGAATAGAATATCAAATTCTATTAATGCAAGCACTCATTCTGATATTTTTGACAGCTTGGACATTTATTGTCTCGGGGGCTGACTGTTTTGGTGTATAATGACAAGCTAGAAGGGCATTAGTGTGCATGCATTAAATATTTAAATATATATATATATATATATATATATATATATATATATATAAATATATATATATAGGTCTGGGACATTTCACTGAATGCACATATCACTGAAACTCAAATTAGTGTGCACTTTTCACTGAAAGCTCAATTCACTGAAACACATTTCACTGAAAGTTATATATGGCCTTTTCCCCACTGTAGTACGACCCTGGAGTTAGTATATATAGTAAGGGGGGTGTAGCCCCCCACATATTTTAAATATTTTGAACTATATAGATGGATACTTCCAATTCCAATATATTACTCTTTTCTGAACATAATATATACTTAAAATATGTGGGGGCTACACCCCCATACCCCTGATGTGGGGGCAGTGCCCCACACCCCCCCTTACTATATATACTAACTCCAGGGTTGCACTACAGTGGGGGAAAAGCCAATATATAACTTTCAGTGAAATGTGTTTCAGTGAATTGAGTTTTCAGTGAATTGTGCTTTCAGTGATTTGTGTCACCCATTTCAGTTTCAGTGAAATGTGCATTCAGTGAAATGTCCTAGACCCATATATATATATATATATATATATATATATATATATATATATATATATATATATATATATATGTGGGTGTGTGTATTTATATATATGTATATGAAATAGAAGTGCGTTTGTGTGTGCGTGTGTGTGTGTGTGTGTGTGTGTGTGTGTGTGTGTGTGTGTGTGTGTGTGTGTGTGTGTGTATGCAAGTGTGTATGTATGTGTGTGAGTGTATATGTTTGTATGTGTCTGTGTGGAAAGTTAAAAATGGTCACAGGATCAAAAGACCAAGTCGAAGAAATGAAAAGGGGTAGGAAACGATTCTTACATATAGGGGAAAGATGAAAGATCAAATTCATAATCAGTGGAATTGGAAGAAATTTTCAATTAATTCGCCTCAGTATTACGTTTGTCAGTCAGTTAAGCTTGGAGTTTTATATTGATGGTATTTTTAATTCTAATCATACAACAAATTCGGTATATATTTTTATAATTAAAAAGGCTTAAGTGTGAATATTATATTACGCTTAACACTCATTTTTCTAATAAATGTGACTGCAATGTTAAGTCTTTAATGGCCTTTTTACTATGTAGTTGATTCAGTAGAAGTGATTGGTGTGCTGAACACCTTGGGCAGAGCATTTTCCTTCTAACACAAATCCAGTCCTCAGACTCCAAATTAAATAAACTCTAAATTTAATTCTAATCCTTTTCCTTTTATTCCCACCCCATTTTTAATCAGCACTTTAATTTTATCCCACTCCTTATCTATATTTTCAGAAGAAATTTCTGTCTTCCCTAATAATGCCTGAATAATTTCCACTGGTCATTTTTTAAATTCCTCTCTTTTAACGGATAGGTGGAGAAGCATCAGTTTCTCACTTTTATTTCATTACCTTGCTTTTTTATTTTAGTTATTACTGGCAAATGATCTGAAATAGCTTTTGGCTGCTTATCAAAACTTTCAATTAAATGCATGGTCCTGTGAAATATTATTTCTGATGAGCATGCTCAGATTTTATACCTTGGCGAATAATATGAAAATTTTCACCGAACCACTACTACTGAATTTGTATCTTCCATACCAAATATTTCCACGATTTGTTATGTTTTTTCTTCCTAGGTGACCCAGATACATCTTCACTGTTACAAATCAAGTTTCAGTCCCCATCTATAAGTAATATTCCTTGCTGATAGCTGATAATTTCTCCCAGAATTTTCTTAAGATCCATTACAGCAGTTTTTAGTGGAATATAAATATATGCCAATGTAATCTCCTTTCCTTGTCAACAGCCACTTAATACTATAAATCTACTATTACTACCTTTTACCTCTTGTATCAGTATTAGGGTTCCACTTGCAATTAATATATGTATTCCCCTTTTCCTTTGTCCCAGACAATCTGTTGAATAACTTTCCTAAAATTCTTTCTTTATCAAGTTCACATGCTCACTTCTTTCTAAACATGTCTTTTGTAGCATAACTATTTGGACTTTTTTGTATATATCTCTGAGACCATTCATATTTAAAGATAATATGGAAAGTGATGTCATTATGATAAGAAGTTATTATTTCCACCTGTTATGTATAACAGCTTTTTCTAAGTGTTTAGTTTCAGCTTTCATGTTACATGCATACAGCAATGTTTGGCGGATTGCTCTTTTATACAGTTGTTTCTTGTCATATCCATTTAAAACTATGTCAAATCTTACAAGACATTTTGTTTAAATGGAAACCCTCAAACAAAAAACATTCACATCCCCAGAACCTATTAACTCAATACTAATGAACAAAACTATGTACATCTTCAAATAATATGGTTTAATCCTCCTAATAAGAATGATTGTCGCAGATTGACAACCACAATCATAGGCTTGAATTAACCTAGAGTGAAGGTTATATGTGCTAGGATGCATGGGACAGCCTGTGATTTTACTTCCAGTAAGTGCTGACTGTTTTGGTTTTATCTTTATTCCTCCTGCAGGTGTAGAAAACAACTAAGATGCTATCAGGAAACATTATCTCCTAGCCATTGAAGGAAAGAAGTATTCTGTTTTTATTACTCCCTTATCAGATTATCTCAATAGAAACATAAGGACCAGATGCAGAGATGCCTTCCACTATAGGCTTGAACACTTATTTGCTAGAAGAAAACTTTTCTTACGTATTTGCTTCCCCTTAAAACTTGTGATTAGATCAAGCCAGGAGCGTTAATCCAGATACAGATTACAGATTATTCAAAAATAAGAAAAGAGTTTATCAGTTTTTCGTATATCATGCTCTTTTGTCCGGGCTTTCTTCTCTTTTTACATTGCAATGCCTACATTTCTATGAACTGAACAAGAAAAAGGAAAGAGAAAGGGAAAAAAATAGGAGCACCTGTTTACTTTAATATCCCTAGTACACACAAAACTAACTGAAAACGTTTTTATTTATAGCATGCATTATAGCTCATGTAATATAGAAATGCTGTTAAGAACAAAGTTTTGTTTTACTTACAGTTAACTCTTTCTTTCTTCGTCTCATCTCCTATAAGTTTTTCAAAACATTAATGACATGAAGTAGGTCATACACTTTCGAGTCCCCTACAAGTTTAACAAAATTAAAAATTGTCCAATATTTCCAGGTTTACTTCTTCTATCATATTTCACAAATGTAATTAATGCTTTGTAATGCCACATTTATTCCTCAATTTCCGAGTTGCTCTTCTTTTTTTTTTTCCTGTTGATCTCCATCTCCCAAATGCAGTATATGGTTTATTTCCAATGTACTCCTGCTTTTTTTTTTCTAGTCAACTCTGGTGCTTTTTTTCTATTTCTCAAGAATTTTCTTTTGGAACATTGGAAAAAGATTCACTGGTATAGTCTCTCATAGATTCATAGGTGTGTACTAGGCTAATGGCCGTGGAGACTTTACAAGCCTAGCCCATAGAAGTGCCCTGGCATGGTGCATCCCGACATACTTCCCAGTGCCTCTATCAAATAGAGCCACTTGAGTGATGCCCGAGGCGAACTTTCTATTTCCCATCCACTCATCACGATTTGTCTTGAAGAGGGCCAGTGAGGTGCTCTGCTTGACATGTATAGGAAGTCTATTCCAGAGAATGGGCAGTCTCTGGGTTGTGAATCTCTCCCTCCAGCATGTTCTGTTGATTGTGGCAATGAGGTTGAGGTCTCTGGAGCATATGGTGCAGTGGGATTGGGATTTCTTTAGATGTAGCATTGGACAGACATGGCTTTGTAAGTCAAGCAGCGATTGCCTCTTAGTAGACCATTTGAGACAGAGAATAGCTGGAGTTTTGTGAGTCTGTCCATGTAGGGCATGTGTTTAAGGGCTAGAATCCTCTTCATAAGGTACTTTTCTGGCCTTTCCAGCTGTTGCATGTGTCTAGTGAGGTACATGCCAAATGGGCATTATACTCGATGATTGGCCTAATGAGAGAAGAGTAGAGAGAGATGATGACTTCTTTCTTCCTGGATGCAAAACACTTGGTAATGAGATGTGCCACATAGAAGGAATTTCTGACCACAGTGGCAATGTGGTGGTCAAAGGAGAGGTTGCTATCAACCTGTGTCCCCAGATCTCTTATAACACCTTCAGTGTTCAGTAGGCTCCCATCGATGTATTAATTAGTGGGAACTGAGTTTTTCCCAAGGGGGATGATGATGCATTTTTTGGCATTAAGCTTAAGGCCATGGTTTTGACATCATTCATTGGTCTCAGTGAGGCTTTTCTGTAGGATGTCTACATCACTTGGGAAGTTAATAGTGGTTCCCAGCTTGCAGTCATCTGTGAACTTGGTCAGCCAGAGCCCCTTCCATGTTGGCCTGGACTTCTGAAAAGTATATGTCAAACAGGAGAGGACCCAAGACCGATCACTGTGGGACTCCACTCATGACTAGTCAGCAGTCTGACTTGGAGTCCGCTACTTTCACACTGTGGGTTCTATCTGTGAGCTACTTTGCAACCCACCTAGTGATATAGGGGTTGATGCCTAGTTTGGTGAGTTTATCAATAATTCCTAGTGGGCTCTATGGGATTTATTATGAGAAGAATAAGAAGCAGAATTCCTTTCTGTTTAATGGCTCACTTTTATTTGGACACACTTTTGTATTTCCTCCTTAGCATACATTTCATGAAAAAAATATTTTGTCCCACCAGGGAAGAATATTTTGAAGATAGCTACATACAGCAGTTAGAATGTCATGCCTGCTTCTTGACATCCCATGTATCGTGGAATATGTTTACTCATCTTCTGCCTGGTGTATAATGAGTAGTCATTCTCCACAAACATTCTGCTGTCTCCCGCTTTTAGTACTTTGCCCTTCTGCCATAGTTTAGTCAGAATCAACTCTTTTTGCTAGTAGGATTGCATCTTTTCTATTATTTATTAATTTATTGACATTTGATTACCGGGAAAGTCCAACTGGGTAGAAACCCATTTTTAGCTGAGGCCCGGGGAGAAAAATTCCAAATTATTACAAAGTATTTTAACAACAATAATTTTACAATCTTCAAAAATAAAACAAAAACACCTGCAGTTTAAATAATTATAACAAATTAGACATAATAAAAAAATATTGGTTAAGAATTGATACAAGGTATACAACAGTTATTTAATATTTAGAGACATTTTAGACAGTTTGAATTGAAATAAAAAGGTAAGTTACTCTAATACCAATAGGAATTGCAATATAAAGTGAGGGAAAACAGGATATGGAATATTTAGATAGAAAGTCAGGGAAGAGAATTTGATAGAAGTAAGGAAGTAAGTGATGAAGGGAGATTAAGGAGGTATAAGGAATGAAAATGTACTTATTCACATATAGACATGTATAGTTTATCTTGGTTTTCAGGAAGAACAGAGCCATACTTTAGCTAGGAAGTCTTTCAGAGTGGTTTTGAAAGATGGAAGGGAGGGTATAGACTTGATGAATACAAGTAAGTAGTTCCAGGCCTTAGCAACCTTGTACGAGTACAGATGATGCCAAGCAGATTTGCCAGGTTGTAGACAGACAAGAGTTTTTGGTCACTGGATCACAATGACTGACTAGGAACATAGTTTAGAATATTTTTAGTGCTAGACAGGCAGATGGATGCTGGATAATTTTATAGTTGCCTAGTAGTTATGTACATATTAGCTGATGTTTCAGGTCTTGCCAATGTAGGCTTTTCAGTGCTGTACAGTGGTGGGCTCTGAAAAGGTTACATACTGCAAATTTAGCAACAAAGAAACTATTAAAGGTTTGGGTTGCTTTCCCAAAGCAAGGTTTAGAGCATTCAGTTACCAAGTCCTGCTGTGGAATATCAGTCCAGTTGTTATTTGTTCTTTTATAAAATTAATACAGTCTGTTCCTTTCAGTGTCTTGGGTAAAGCAGAAAATCTCAGATTTTCACTATGTGCTCTGCCCTCTAATTCTAACACTTTTTGAGACATCTCATCTTGAGTAGGCAAATACTCAGATAGACTTTTCTTCATTTTGACTTTATATTTTTGCAGTTTTATCAGCTCATCTGAGTGGTGGTGCTGCGGTAGCGCTGTCTTCTCACAGTAAGACACTGCCCGGTTCGATTCTCAGCTAGAGTGTCTTCTGCGTGGAGACATGTGTGAATGGACGTACCTTCATTGAAGGTTGTTCATTAGGGCTGGCAACTCAGCACATAAAAATCAACTGCCAACCATTAGCGGACCGGAGTTCTGCTGTGGTGACCCCTAACCGGGAAAAGCCGAAAGACACAAAAAAAAAAAAAATCAGCTCATCTGAGTATCTGGTTAAAGCTTCATCCATTTTTCCAGACTTTTGTCATTTGAGTGATACGTTCCTTCAGTGTTTCATTTATTTTAATGAGCTCTGACTACATTTGGCTTATTTATTTATTTATTTATTTATTTTTTGCTCTAGATTACTGGAAGTTATGTCTTGTACCAAAGCTGGAGCTTGAACTGCTTTTTACTGAACAGCTGCAGGATTCTTCCAGCCCATGTTTCTTCCTTAACTCTTGTGATTGATTTTCATTCAAAGTGCTCTGATTTTTTTATTTTATTTTTATTTTATTTATTTATTTTTTGCCAGTAACTGTTGACTAAGGGTGTATATATATATATATATATATATATATATATATATATATATATATATATATATGTATGTGGGTATATATATATATATATATATATATATATATATATATATATATATATATATATATATATATATGTGTATATATATATATATATATATATATATATATATATATATATATATACATACATATGTATATATATATATATATATATATATATGTAGGTTTACTATTATAATGTCTAGGTAAGAATGCATGTATATGAAAAATTCGAACTACAGATGTTCAAATGTTTCATATGACTGCATTCTCAATACTTGTACGATTATATTAGTGAATGTACTGTGCATTAACTAATATAAATGTGAAGAACTGTGCAGAAATTCATCCCTTTACTTACTGTAGTGCGATCTCAGAGTTGGAATATTTAGTTAGCAGAGAGTGGGATGGGTGTGCAAAGGGGCTTGCCCCCCTGCAAAAATCTGATGTTGTTTTCTAGAATACGGGACTTCACAGGAGGGATGCCATATTCGGTAATTTGCTGTAAAATGTCAAATTCGACTTTTACAGCAATTACTGATGGTTTTTGACATTCAGAACAGTCAGAATAATTTAGATTTAACAATAAATGACAACATTTAATTACAGATTTATTTTTATTTTCATAATTTTAATAGAAAACCATATATATATATATATATATATATATATATATATATATATATATATATATATATATATATATATGGGTCACCTTCGTTTGCCCAAAAGTTCATTTGACTGAAACTCATTTGCCTTACAAGTAGTACTTGCAGGCAAATAAAAGGGATATATCCCTTTCCCCACTGTAGTGCGACCCCGGAGTTAGTATATACAGTTATGGGTGAGTGAGGGGCACAGTCCCCCACACTGGGGGGTTTGGGGGGCAGTGCCCCCCACCTAGTTTGATTGAAATTCTCTACTTTTTGTTGTATATTGTACAGTAAAACCAAACTAGGTGGGGGGGGGCTCCATCCCTCACACCCCCCACACCCCCCTAACTATATATACTAACTCCAGGATCACACTACAGTGAGGGAATGGATATATCCATTTTATTTGCCTGCAAGTACTACTTGTCAGGCAAATGAGTTTCAGTCAAATGAACTTTCGGGCAAATGAAGGTGACCCATATATATATATATATATATATATACCATAAGCTTGTATGTTCATTTCCAATGCCTTTCTAATAGTTACACTATCCAGAGAATCTCACTGTATCTTCTGTAGTTTTAACCTTGCCCATTGTCTTAAATGTAAATTCAAGTGTTATAGTGCTATGGCTGTCTTCTTGATTATTGACGTGACTGAAATATTCTTACATCTTCTCCACAGTTCTACAAAACATTAATTTAGCATCAGAGACCAAGCAAACCTAACCTCAGCCCTAATGTTAATCATGACCCTAATCACAACTTTGAAGGTTAGGCCTAGGATGTAGATTAGGAATATGACGGAAATAATTTTTTTGGAGCTTTTCTTCTCGGGCCTGCCAATGAATAAAATAAATAAATAATAAAGGCACATGCTTAAAAACTACTACCTCTAATGAATCACTCTGTCTTTCAAAGTTCATAATAACTTTAATGACTGTCCAATTGCCCTGACTTTTGAGAATACACTTTATAATAATTTGAGTTTTTCACTCATTGAAAGGCCTACAATAAGTATTCAGATGAAGACATACAAAAGAGATGAATAGATACATCTAACTTCTTTACTTGTCTAGCAGAGAATTGCCAGAAGAAGGAAACCACTTGGCATACAACATGTATTAGCATTATGAGATACATAAAGAAATACTGAGGTATTTATACATATTTCATAAACAGATTAGTGCTTGTACATACACCTAGATTAAGATTCAGGCTTGAAGTCACAGTATTTGCTGTGGGCTGTGTTTTGTGATAAGTTTAAGTAGATGACCACTGTGTGTTAAATGAAAGCCTTTCAACTGTGATAGTGATAACTGGGTGACTGTACATTTTTCAAGATGTCCGTTTCATTAGTATTATTATTATTAGTATTATTATTATTCATGTTTGAAGATTACTAGATGACTGTATTTTATTTCTCTATTATTTCTCAGATAACTCACTAAGTTCAATCTAGTTGAACTTCTTTAGTTCATCTAGTCAAACTTGGATGAACTTTATGGATCATATTGTTTATAAAGATAAAACTAAAGTGGTTTGGGTAGCTCTGGTAAAATAATTTCTAAAGATGCTGATCCCTTAGTACAAAACCTGTAACCAATAGCCTTATTAGCATGTACAACTGTCTACACTGTGCTCAGTGGCTAATCACATTACTGTTTGGTGCAACTTGTATCCTTGACATAAGTGAGCTAAAAAGCCTAGTTATTTCCTTATTTAATATCATACTGTGTTATGCTGCATTCCAGTTATGTTCTGAGAAATGTACAATGTGCATAATTATCTACCTGTGGTCTTCAACAGAACTGATGTAAATGACAGAATTAATTGTAGTCATATCTTTTTTCATAACTGCAGTGTACTTCAGGACTGAGATATTCAATAGTTTTCATAGAAAATACGTAGCAAATCACATGCAGGCATTAATATATATAGACAAATAGGTAGCTAGCTAGAGAGATATAGACAGATATAGATATAGATATAGATATAGATATAGATATAGATATAGACAGATAAATAGACAGAGATAGATAGATAGATAGATAGATAGATAGATAGATAGATAGATAGATAGATAGACAGATAGATGTAGATATAGGTAGATAGTATGAAAAAAATTCTGCTCTGTGAGGCAACTACTATGAAGAGCTTGAAACTCCCTAACAAGTTAATTTGTCTCACTCCATTCTCATTCTCACTTTTTGGAGAGCTCAATACTGCCGTTTCGAGAGGGTTTTTTTCCTGTAGCAACAGTCACCTTGGCAGGTAGTGGTTCAACAGAGTTCAGTGCTACTGTGTGTCGGTAAGTGTTTTCACTTAGTTTGGGAGTTGAACGTTTTAGCAATGTTATTTGTTCAGAAAGTAATCATTTTTGTCAAGGTCAATTTCCATGGTTATTTGTTAAGTTGCTCAGCAGTACTATCAGAAGCCATGGTGTGGTTCAGTTACTCATATTGCCCCCTCTTTCTTTCTAATACATACAACAAAGGATTACTGCTGCTTCATCTGATTATAATCCTCTTTGTTACCCTGGAGTTTTCTTTAATAACAGATTTCCTACATCTGGTCAGAGCAGTAGTTTCATAGGGCCATGTTGGGGCCATCTGTTATGCTCCCTTGCCACTTAGCTTAGCGTTTTCATCCCTACACCAACATACAAAGTAAAAATAAAGTAAAGTAAGTTTTATAAAAAACTATAATAATAAATAATGATAATAAATAAGTTAATATGTATAACACATTAACTGTACAATTCAGGTAATGATGAAAAAACACCCAAGTTCACAGTCAACATTCAAGCTGTAAGAGCTTATCTCCTCTTACACCTTTGGGCTGATATCTTGGTAGGGCATCATTTTAGATCCAGAGCTTCCTCCATGAGGAAATAAAGTAAAAAAAAAGTATGTGATTTGTAATTAATTAATTAATTAATTAATTAATTAATTAATTAACTAGCAGCCCTCAGCAAACACCACAGCATGGCAGATGTCTGCATTTCTGTTAGGGACACCATGCTCTTCTATCCTTTCAAATAACGATATATAAGAAAGAACCAAGATATTTTTAAAAAAGCAAAAGATTAATACAGAAGGTGGCAGTTCTGTTTGGCTGTTTGGGTTGTGTCAAAACAACTGCTAGGTTGTCAGCAATTAGCATAAGTTTATGTGCATCTCACCACATTTTAATAGTGTCATGTTAATCAAGTGGGGATTCCCATAGAATAATATATATATAAAAACATGTATAAATATATATATATATATATATATATATATATATATATATATATATATATATATAGATATATATATATATATATATATATATATGTGTGTGTGTGTGTGTATATATAAAATAAAATAAATAAATCACAAACCTTTGCCAAGAGGCATGCAGCTAGGTAAGGACATAGTGCCTTAAGCTGTGTCAGACCGCATTAAAGGCTTTCAAGTTTGCAAGAAGTCAAGCCTGCATTGTTGCACATCAACAAGATGCATCTTCAATACCACGGGCTGTGGTCACAACCCCCCACACACACACACACACATACACACACACACACACACACACACACACACACACACACACACACGCACACACTTATAGTCATTAGAGGACAATCACACTAATAAGCTTTTGATAATAAGTACAGAGTACTTTTTTAGCATTAATATCCTTTTCAAGATCTTTAGCATGGCCATACTGCAGGACCCCAGACAAAGATGGAACTGGATATCGGAAGAAGCTTGACTATTTTTTAAAGAGTTTTCAGTGAAGGAGAATTATCAAGCAGCATATTCCAGCCAAACAAGCAGAGAAAGGATGTCATCTCAAATCTCTGTGACAGGCAATGCTATTCCCAACATATTTCTACAGGTACAGAATCAGCAGATGTCAGTAAACCAAGAACAAGAGTGAATGGGACAGATAAATGAATATTGTGAGACTTTTATTTAAAAACTTACCAAGAATTGCAGGGTTAGACTAGCCTATAAAGTAGGACATCACAATAATAATCTCTCTGATCAAAGACCTCGTAATTATGAGAGCCACCCAGGGCCCAACATGCTAACAACTGGTTTCTTGCATTTCCATTAATACCATTAGCATCTTCAGAGATAGAGACCATCAGCATTAGATCATTACAATGTTAACAAAAACACCATGGCAATTCACCAAGAAAAAAATGAACATGGTTCATGCCTCACTATGCATTTATCAGAAACAGGAAAGAAAAAGCATTTGGAAAGGGGACTTAACAGACATATTTGATCTTGTGGATGCTGAGGGCATTCAAAGAATAACAGATACTGATATATGAATACAAAGATCTGGTAGAAGCCTTAGCAGTCCTGGGAAGAAGGGGCAACCAAAAACCTTGAAGAAAAACTCTTGGGATAATTGTGCAGTGGTTTTCATAAACTACATGGCAGTATGGCTACCCTCTTGCTAGGATACTTTCACACTGTAAGGGAGGCTCATGCATTAAAAGGGGAATGTACTGGTGTCACTATGACCAAAGTTTCAGAAAGATAAAAGCAAAATATAGTAATTTGAAATGGGAGATAGAAATGCTGACACCTGGCTTAGTGTAACAGTGAACAGGTACAAAAGTGAACCCAAGAAACAGGAAGAACACTTTCTTACCAAAGGCAAATCTTTTAATGCTGGCAGTTCTGGTTAGCTGGTATACATATTTCCCCATGTTTGTAATGCCTGTGGTGGGAAAGGCCCCTAAATAAAATGTTGACACAGAAACACCTAGAGTCTCCTGGGTTCAAGCCATCTTCAGTGCAGACCCCATTTCATTGCAGAGCTAATATCAGATAGAGGCAAAGCATATTTCTGTGGCCCCAACAGACTCAACCATTTTCACAGATTTAGATAACCCAAGCTAGAACTATTATCCCATCAAGATAACATTCCCTCCTAAAGGATTATCCAGACCAAACTGTCACTAGCTTCATCATTAAAGGTTTCTTCACCAGCTTCTCCATAAAATCCAATAAGCAGCACACCCGTATCCATGGAAAAAAAATATCATCAGTAAATAGGGAAGAACTGATAATAAAATCCCTCCTTTCTGAGGAAATCTAACTAGGATGTATCATAGGACCATTTCAAACATCACCTATTTAAACTTTCTTCATCCCCCCAGTCCTGGTTCCCAAGTAGAAGTTAGGTGAGTATCTTTTAATACATCACCTTTAATACTCAGAAGACTCTTCAGTAAATGGTGGCACAGATAAAAGAGACTCCAGAGTCCATTACCCATTGCCTAATGATGCAGTAGCCATCATAAAAGAAATTAGAGATACATGGTTGGCAAAGGTAGACTTTTAGTCTGCTTTTCATTTATTACCTGTCAGCCTCTCATGACTGGCAGCTACTAGGCATGGAATTCAATGGCAAACTATTTTTGACACAGTTATGTCTATGAGTTTCTCTGTAGCATGCTTGCTGTTTGACTGCTGGAGTGGAAAGCAATTGCACCAATGTTTTTTTTATGTTCAATACGTACATGACTTTCTAATTATAGGAGATGGGGAAGCATGAACCCGGGCTGGTCTTCAGTCATTCATTAATTTATGTAAATCACTAGGGCTGCCATTAGTTAAAGACAAGTTGGAAGGACCAGTGAAAGTATTAATCTTTTTGGTTGCTTCTACCTGCCAAAAGAAAAGGTCAGCAAAATTACACCAAAGAGGAAGGTCATTTATTACATTTTCCCCCCACTTATTCATTGTATGGTCAGCAGTTATTCCCAGACTAAAGTGGTTGAGAGTTTTTAAATCTCAAACTATTAAGAAAGCTAGAAGAGTTCTTAGCCACAAGGTATCAATAGCAGCTACATGCCTAGGTGTATCAGTTGTCAATCACCAAGAGCCATAAGTTAAAGGTGCAGTTTGGCTCAAAAGAGATGGTATTCAGTTATCAGACATGGGTATGGGTGTATTTAACTTAAATTGTTCGTTTTTAAATGAACAATTGCCGAGCAAGAAGTAAACACACTCAGTCTAGCTTATTGATATACATACTTAGTGTTCTACTTCTATAATATTAGTTTATAGCCATTTGAGACTCAGATTAAGAATTAAGAGTTAATTAAAATATTAATCATTTCAAAACAATAAAAGGGGAAAATGGCAGTTGGCAGTCAGGTGGGTGGCTCTTTATTGCCTCATCCCTCCTTTTGTATACACCCCCCTTTTTACCTTGCTTTGTATTTGATAGCTAAATAATTCAATTCATAATGGTGCTGCATATACAATTGTAAGATTGGTTAATTATATGTTTTGTAATCAAATCAATTTAAAGAACATTGGGAGGGCTTTATGACATGCCACCTAATAACAGGACTGTGGTTTTATCGGTGTTAGTTATTTTGTAATTTGCAATGTTTAATTTAACATTTTTGGGGGTATTTAATAAACTTACAGTCACTTGTGCAATAAGCTGTCATGTATGTTTCATTTGGGAATGGTCCTTAGAGACAATGAAGAGCCAGAGAATCCTAAGCAAGTCAGTTTGTCTTGCTCTGTTCCCACTCTTCAGAGGGCTTATAACATGCCTCCTAATAACAGGACTATGGTTTTATCAGTGCTAGTTATTTTGTAAGTTGCAATGTTTAATTTAACATTTTTGGGGTTACTTAATAAATTTACAGTCACTTCTGCAATAAGTTGTTATGTGTGCTTCATATGGGAATGGGGCTTAGAGACAATGCAGAACCAGAGAATCCTGAGCAAGTCAGTTTGTCTTGTTCTGTTCCCACTTTTCAGAGGGCTTAAGGCTGTCTTTTAGAGAGGGCTTTCTACTATAGCAGTGGTTACATTGGTAGGTAATGGTTCAACCCTCTTTCCGTCCTAGGTTCCCCTTTGGGCAGTTCTTTATGGCCTCAGCCTCCCCTTTTGTTTGCACTTTTCCTCTTTTTGCTTTGCTTGGGATTTGATAACTAAAGAATTTAATTCATAAAGGTGCTGCATATGCAGAGGCAGGATTGGTTGGTTATGAGTGTTGCAATCATATCAGTTTGAATGACATTGGGAGAACTTTATGTAATGCCACTCAATAACATGCCTGTGGTTGTACTGATGTTAGTTATATTGTAACTTGCAATGCTTGGTAAAGCATTACATTTATCTGCTATACAGTTGAAGTTGAACATGCTTTGAGTTATTAAATACATGTATGGCCACTTCTGCAATAAGCTGCTATGTGTATTTCATTTGGGGAAGGATCTTAGAGACAAGTGGCTGTAGATGAATAAAAAGTTTGTTCTAGAAGCATTATTCAATGTATGGTAAAACTAACCATGCTTACAACAGCGGGGTAGATAATATGTCTTGTAGAACTCTTTACTTCTGTGCAGTAATATTCATTCAAACAACATGGGGTTAATATCACTGAAGTGTTGTTACACTCTTTATTGCCATCTCTAATGTTGCCAATGACACCATTATTCCATTTTGTGAAATGATTCCACATTTCATCCTGTCTTCATGACTGCTAACTGCACAAACATTTCCCAGCAGTGTTGCTTTGTAACCTGACTTGAGAAGTTGTAAGTCATGTTCTGCCCAAAAAAATATAGATGTCCTATCATAGTAGCAACATGAGCAAGATACTTAATAAAAATGCATTCCCGTTTTCTATTTATATTTTAACAGGCATAGAAAACACTGTAGTTACTGTACCTATAACTATATTATCACAGGACAAATAGATAAATATACACAATAGAATCACTTAAGAATTTACATTGCTTCTATCATCTGATAGAACTAATCATCTGTCTGTACATCTAAACTTACAATTATCAATCTATTATTATAGCAAAAGCCTCCTATACTGAATAATTCTTTATTAAACCTTGATTTATCTATGTGGTTCTCTTGTTTCTGTTCAATGTATATACTTTAGATGCATTTGCTTACAAAGCTCACCTTATGCATAGTCCAACAAAATATCTACCTAGGACATAGCTCTCAGTGTTATGACAGGGGCACTTTTCCAGTAATTATTTATTTTTTACAGTAAATAAATGTTACTATAAATAAATAAATAAATATCTGAAAAGTACCCCCTGCCACAGCAGTTCAGAGCAGTAGAGGCATCTCTCTCAATTGTACTGCTTTCAGATGTACTTGCTGATTTTCAGTCTTGCTGGAAATGGTTGATTGAAATATCAATCTATTCCTTCATTTCATGATTTTCAATTCAGCTGTAATCTGCTTTTTCTTTCTTTCTTTCTTTTTTTATGGAATACATTTGTGCATAAATCATTCCAGGCTGCAAGCAACTAATTTTCATTAGAAAAGCTACCAAGACAGTAATTAAGACAACAAGCTTGCCCCAGGACATTTGTGAGAATCTAGAGTGTGTGTGTGTGTGTGTGTGTGTGTGTGTGTGTGTGTGTGTGTGTGTGTGTGTGTGTGTGTGCGTGTGTGTGTGTCTGTGTGTGTGGTAGTAGCAGCTAGCTGATGGTAAGTATGTGTGTGTGTGCAGTTATAGTAGCTGTACAGAGTATATGTTGTGTAGAACTATGACTTTTTCCTCAGAGAACAAAAGGTTGTGTCTGCCCAGTTTGAGCCTTCATCCACTTGTTAACAAGGTTATGCAAGTGCCTGGAGGATGGGATTTCAACAACAGGCTTGATTTTTCTAATATACTTGCCCTGTTCCCTATAATTTTATTTATTTCCAGGTAAACAATAAAGGATTTCAGGCAGGCAATCACAAATGCCAAAAATTGGAGTTACATGTTTCTTATTCATTGAAAAATGTTTGTTGAAGCAAAACTTGTTGCTCTACTAACACAATTAATTTAAGTAACATAAAAATGTTTGCTTATCTGTGGGGAATATGAGCAATGGCTTCCCTTTGTTTATTATTCTGACTTTGCAGAACTACTGTGATTTTTATGAAGGAACTTGGAATACTTTAACATGTGGCTACTGTTTCCATGGCTGTCATTTTTGAAATAACTGTCAATGGATGTGGGGATGGGGCTGTTTGTAGAAATTAACTCCCATGTTTTCTCAGCTTAATCACTGTCTGGCTTTGCAGGACTAGTGCACATTTGCAGGATTTTTATGAAGCAACTTGAAATACTTTAGTGTGTTGCTACTGTTTCTATGGATCAAAACTAAAATGCAATACATGGCTGACATTTTTAGTGATAACTGCTGTGGGGGGAACTGTCATAGGTTCATAGGTTCATAGGTTCATACTATGCTATCTGCCCTAGGGCATTTATAAGCCTAGCCAGAATGTGTTTGGCTTTCGCCACTCATTTTAAATTAATTTTGCTATGCCCTTTTTTGAGGTTTGTATACTGTGCCTCTGTCTAACAGTGACACAGAAGTGATATCCGGGGTAAACCTACGATCTCCCATCCACTCATCAAGATTCCTCTTGAAGAGAGTCAATGAGGGACTCTGCCTAACCTGGACTGGGATTTTATTCCAGAGTGAAGAGAGCCTCTGGGTTATGAATCTGTCCCTCCAGCATGTCCTATTTATTTCAGTGCTGAGGATCAAGTCTCTCGAGCACGTAGCTCCTTGGGATTTGGATTTTCTGAGGTGCAGCATGTCCATTAATTCCGGGTTGGGCATGGCTTTATACGTCAGGCACAGATCGCCTCTGAACAGGCAGTATGCCACTGAGTAGAGCTGGAGTTTCTTTAACTGGGCAGCATATGGCATCTGTTTGAGCCCTTTGATCCTCTTGGTGAGGTACTTTTGGGATCTTTCCAGTTGCTGCAGGTGTCTGGTAAGGTACATCCCAAAAGGGGCATTGTACTCAATTATGGGCCTGATGAGGGATGAGTAAAGAGGCACGATGACCTCCCCTGATCTAGATGTGAATGCCTTCATGATTAGGTGGGCTATATAAAATGTTTTTCTAACCACTTTGGCCACGTGGTTGTCAAATGAGAGATTGCTATCAACTTGGGTCCCCAGGTCCCTAATTACTTCTTCTGTACTTAATGGATTACCACCTATGTGGTAATTTGTGGGCACTTTGTTTTTGTCAAAGGGGATGACTATACACTTTTTGGCGTTTAGCTTGAGGCCATGGCTCTGGCACCAGTTGTTTGTTTCTATGAGGCCCTTTTGGAGGATGCTTGTGTCGACTGGAGAGTTGATTATGACGCCTAGTTTGCAGTCATCTGCAAACTTGGTCAGCCACAGACCTTCCGTGTTGGCCTGTACTTCCGAGAAATATATACCGAACAAGAGAGGTCCCAGGACTGAGCCTTGTGGGATGCCACTTGTAACTGGTTTGGAGTCTGACATGGCTCCAGCAGTTCTAACCATGTGGGTTCTGTCCTTGAGCCAGTTTGCAACCCATCTAGTGACATAGGGGTTTATATTTAAGCTGGTGAGCTTATCTATAATGCCCGAGTGGGGTATTGTATCGAAGGCTTTTGCGAGGTCCAGGTAGGCTGTGTGGACCACCTTCCCCTCGTCAATGGCCTTGGTGACTGTTTCAAAGAAATCAACCAGGTTTAAGAGGCAGGATCTGCCCTTAACAAAGCCGAACTGGGTAGGATCCAGTGTCTGTAGGTCCCCAATATCTTTATTTATGAGGTCCATGATGATCCTTTCCATAGCTTTGCAGACCAAGCTAGTCAGGCTTATGGGGCGATAGTTTCCAGGATCCATTGAGGCACCACCTTTGTGGAGAGGGACCACTGTTGCTGTACACCACTCTTTGGGTACATATCCTGTAGTAAGGCTGAGATTGAACAGTAGTTTTATGTTTGGGTTTAGCTCTTCTTGGAGTTCATGTAGAACGCAGCCCGGGACACCGTCTGGTCCCATTGATGCTGTGTTTTTTGCTTTGGAGAGGGCAGCTCTTACCTGAGCATCTGAGATGTCAGGGGGGCAGCACTCTGCTGGGATAGATATTTGCCCTTTTGGTGGGGGAGTGGGAGATGTTTGCGCTGAACCTGTCAGCTAGGATGTTGGCAATGTCTGTGGGTTCGGTGTATTTTTTGTCATTTTGGACTAATTCTGAGCATATCTGGGAATTCCCACCCAGGTTCCTAACATAACTAAAGAAAGTCTTGTGATTATCCTTAGTGTCCTGTGCAATTTTTCTCTCGAAGCTGGCCTTAGACGATTTTATGAGTACCTGTAGTTTTTTGCTAATACTGATCAGAGATGCCTTCCCTTTTTGGGATTTTGCTCTATCATGTAGTAGCTTCCTCCTTCTATTGTATAGTTTGTTTATGGCTGGGGTCCACCAGACAGGACTTTGGAGGATTGGGTCTTGGTTTTATTTGGGATTGCATGATCCATGCATTCCTGAAGGTGTTCATAGAATACGTTTATAAAGGATTCTGCTGTCTGGGCCGTATTTTCCACAGGCCCGGGGGCTTTGAAGGATTCCACCTCGGTTTTGAGGAGTGTGAAATTTGCTTTAGAGAAGTTTTTCACTGTGGTTTTCAGGGCAGGGGGTGGAGTCGGGATGTGAATATCCAGTGAGATTAGTTTATGGTCTGATCTTACCAGTGAGGGATACACTTCTGGTCTGGAGCATAGAGTCCCCATGTTGGTGATGATCAGGTCCAGTATGTTTTCCCTCTTGTGGGAGTGGTAACAAGTTGTTCCATAGCATTTGAGTTTATAAATTCTAGGAACCTTTGGGCTAGGGTGTTGGAGCTAGAGTAATGCTCCCAGTCTATGTTTGGGTAGTTGAAGTCACCCAATATAATGGTGTTTGGAGAGACCTTCATATTTTCCAGTGTTCTCAGGAAGGCCGAGTGGGGTTCCTGGGTTTGGGAGGGTGGTCTGTAGCAAGCTATAAACTGGAAGGCAGTTTTACCCACTGTTAGGTGCACATGGATAGTCTCTGATGCTTCGTGTTGTGCCACCAACCTGGAGGTGTGGGTATCTTTGACGAATATTGATACTCCCCCTCCTTTTGTGGTTCGGTCCAAGTTTTGGGGCTGAAAAGCATGGTATGAGGTATAACCTGGTAGTGCTGGGGTGCTCTTGGGAGCCTTGAACCAGGTTTCAGTTACTGCACAGATATCGATGTTCTCCATGCTAAGGAGAGTTTCGAGTGCGTGCATCTTGAGGTTTAGACTTCTGGCGTTGAGTAGCATTACTCTTAGTTTCTTATCCCTTGTGATACCTTTGGAGGTGGGTTTGTCTTTTGAGCCTTGCCTAAAAAAGGCACTATGGGGGTAGCAAGAGCCTTTGCCAATATCCGAAAGCCCAGGGGTGACAGGTGCAAGCCATTCCTAGCGAAGCATCGTGGCTTGTCGAGCATGTCATCCCAGGCTGACAGGCATTGGATCCCCTTTGAATGACACCAATACTTAAGCCAATTGTTGAAATTGATCATCTTGTCTTCATATTTTGGCATCATTCTTGGTGAGGGTAAGATGCTACTCAAGGTCAGGGTCATACCGGCCTGGGCTACATGCTCAGAGAGCTCCTCTATGTCTCTTTTCATGTAGTCCAGGGAGGTACGTCTCAGGTCATTCACACCAGCATGGACAATGACTGAGTCATATTTGTACTTGCCTTGGAGTGATGTGAGTGCTTGTGTTATGTGGCGGATCCTAGCACCCGACAGGCAGCTCACCATGACCTCCTCCTTGTTCAGCCTGGTGAGCGAGACGTCAGTGTGCCTGATGATAGAGTCACCTATTACAAGTGTATCAGGTGTGTTGTTTAGCCTTAAGGGCTGTGACTGTTCGGCACACTGGCTTTGTGAGCTATGTGTTGCACGTGTTTTGTTTTGGGGTAGCGGTTGCTTGGGTGTCTGCTTTGGAGGTCTCTGCTGCTTAGGCAGATTTTTATTTAGAGCCTCCAAGTATGTTTTTGTGTGTTTATGTGTTTGGTTTGCTGTCGTGGTAGGTCTATGTGAGACTGGAATTGTAGTGAGTGTGGTTTCCTTCTCCTCCTGACTGGTTTCGCCAGTACTGAGTTGAGAGAGCTTAGCCTCCAGTATGGCTATATGGTTGCATCTCTCACATGTGTTGGAATTTGTTGGGAGGAGGAGAGGGTTGTCTGTGTACATGAGGCAGTTGTAACATTGCCTCAAGATTCCCAGATTCACCAGCTGGACCGGAGAGGAGATTGACAACTGACCTTTGGACATGCTAGAATAGTATTGGGAATTCCTTTATAATTGAAAAAAAAGGGCCAATGCGAAACGAGGTACTCAAGGGGAGTTTGTGAGGGTGTAGTGCTAGGTTCATAGGTTCATAGGTAGGTACTAGGCTATTGGCCCTGGGGCCTATACAAGCTCAGCCAAAGAGGTACCCTGGCTTTTGCCACCCAAGAAAATTAGTTTCCTGTGCCACTGTCGAGCAGAGACACAGAGGTGATCCCTGGGGTGAACTTCCTATTTCCCATCCAATCATCAAGATTTTTCTTGAAGAGTGCTAATGAGGAGCTTTGCTTGATATAGATAGGTAGTTTATTCCAGAGTATGGGAAGTCTCTGGGACAGGAATCTATCTCTCCGGCATGTTCTGTTTATTGTGGTGACAAGGTTTAGGTCCCCAGAGCGTGTAGCTTGGAGGGATTGGGATTTCTTTAAGTGGAGCATGTCCAACAGCTCTGGGTTTGACATAGCTTTGTATGTTAGGCAGAGATCACCTTTGAGTAGGCGATATGCGACGGAGTAAAGCTGGGGTTTTTTAAGACAGCCTGCGTAGGGCATCTGTTTGAGGCCAGTAATCCTCTTTGTGAGGTATTTCTGTGGCCTTTCTAGTTGTTTTAGATGTCTTGTGAGGTACATACAAAAAGGGGCATTGTACTCTATAATGGGTCTAATGAGTGATGAGTAGAGGACAACAATGACCTCTTTTTTCTGGATGAGAAACCTTTTGTGATGAGGTGTGCCACGTAGAAGGATTTCCTGACTACTGTGGCAATGTGATTATCAAAGGAGAGACTACTGTCCACCTATGTCCCAAGGTCTCTTATCACACTTTCGGTGTTAAGTATACTACTGCCTATGTTGTAGTTCATGGTTACAGAGTTTTTACCAAAGGGGATGACAATGCACTTTTTGGCATTGAGCTTGAAGCCATGGCTTTGACACCAGGCATCTGTATCAGTGAGGCCCTTTTGTAGGATGTCCACATCATTAGGAGTTTTGATTATGGCTCCTAGTTTGCAGTCATCTGTGAACTTCATTAGCCAAAGACCTTCTGTGTTAGCCTGTACTTCAGAGAAGTAGACACCAAACAGGAGGGGACCCAGGATTGAACCCTGTGGTACTCCACTTGTCACTTGTCTGAAGTAGGATTTAGAGTCTGCTACTTTCACAGTGTGGGTTCTGTCAGTGAGCCATTTGCCAACCCATCTTGTGACATAGGGATTTATACCTAGTTTAGTGAGTTTATCTAGAATTCCAGAGTGGGGATGGTGTTGAAAGCCTTGGCAAGATCTAGATAGGCTGTGTGAACCACCTTACCCTTGTCTAAGGCATTGGTGACCGCTTCAAAGAAGTCTATCAGGTTTAGGAGACATGATCTGCCTTTTACAAACCCATACTGGGTGGGGTCCAGAGTTTGGAGATTACCAATGTCTTTGTTTATAAGTTCCATGATGTCTTTAGAAAGTAACAGACCATCTTCTTGTTTTCTCAGTTAATCACTCATTATCTTGCTTTATAAGACTAGTGTACATTTTCAGGATTATTGTGAATTATGTGAAGCAACATGGAATACTTTAATATGTGGCTATTGTTTATGTGGAGCAAAGCTGACATACAATACACGGTAAACATTTTTAGCCAGAACTGTTGAGTGTGTGGTTGACCTAATTATAGAAAGTAACTAAACATATTGTTTTCTTAGTTTAAACAGTAATAGAATACATGACCATTATTTTTTATCACTATAGTCTGACCTGCACATAGAAGTAGCTATAACTGTTGATTAGGGATAGGAGCTGTAGTAACTGACCTCTCTTTAGTTACTCAGTGAAATAAGCTGGACCACTTAACTGGACATCCGAGATATGCATACATTAAAAGCATCTATAATGTCTAGGTCTGCTTATACAGAAAAATTATTAGAAGTCTGCTGTTGCTTGCTCATTATTCCAATCCTTGCAGGACTAATATGAATTGTGTGAAAGAACTTGGAATACTTTAATGTGTGGCAACTGTTTGTGTGCAGCAAAGGTGAACTATGTTTTATACACATCATCTTTTAGCAAAATCAGATATCTGAATCGTACACAGAAGTAGCTATGACTGCCTTTTTGGGGTAGGTTTACCTGTATGAAAGTGACTGACCTATTGTGATTTTCTCAGTTTAAATCAACTTTCAAAACAATAAGACATAAAATGCATCACAAAACACCCAAAGCTTAAGAGTCTCAAGGATCATGGTGCCCCCCCCACACACTCCAAGTGGATTTAAACACAGGCTTAGGATCGGCTTCTGTCCTGAACCCCATCTAATCTAAATCCTGCCCTTTTCAGAGGTGTGGACTGATGGTCAATGTAGTTTGTGTGTATTTGAGAGAGTGGTTGGATAATGATGACCTTATTTCTTTAATTTTCTTTCAAAACCTCAGAAATGTGCACTGGCCACTATATCATGTGTCTGGGATGTGGAGATTATGTGGATTTTATGCTTTTTATTTCTTAACTTTCTTCACAAACATCAGAGGTATCCATAGTGGGTCATCGTAGTTTATATAGGAGCAGTGCACTGTCTGGGAGTAACAGGATGGAAATGTAACTGTGAACCTTTTTTTTTTTTTTACTTTCCTTGCTATCAAACATCAGATACATTTACAGGTGGCTGTCTTTTGTGGAAGTGTGAGGATGCCATGCTGTTTATGTACATCTGACAGCAATAGGTCGAAATATGCTCTGGTCTATTTGTTAATTCAGTTTCTTTCTAGTATGAAATCAGGGGGTACATCAACAATGTCTGAATATCTTTTGGTGGGTAAGGGTGAGGAGGTATGTTGTATACAAGACTGTGGCCATTTGTGCCTTAACTTTCCTCCCAGTCTAACACTATAGGGGATATACAGATGGCGAATGAACTTCTTTCCTTATGGCTTGCATTCAGACCATAATTGGATAAATAGGTTGGAACAATAAAGCTCTAACATGCATCTTAGATCATCTAGATGATGTGCTCTGGTAGCCTAGTAGTCCAGAGACCTCACGCTTAATGCAGGTATTTCCTCCAAGTTCATTCTTGGTCAGCTAAGGTCTGTTAGAAAGATACAGAAAAAAGCAAAGTTGAAGAAAACTTATCAAAGTTCTTTTGCCAGTTATGATATTTGTTCAGCCCACCATTGGATGAAACGGTTATTTGAAAAAAAAATTTCAAATACACCTCAGAGTATCTAGAATCCCTATGGCTTTGAAGCCCACAGATCCCTGGCTTAATATATTAATTTCCTCAACAGTTATCTGAGTGTAGTCTTGCCTAGTTAGGCCATGTGTGTCTTGCCTAACAGTTTTGCCATTTCTGCTCTAATTACTACTATTTTAATTTATATGTTCTTCTTATAGAGTTACTATATGTAATGATTATTGCCTTTTGACCAGGGGTCACTTAAGCACTTCATGTACCTGACTATCAAATGTAAATTGCAATAAAATAAAATACAATTTTTGTTGATCTTGGGCACTAACCCTGTTGCAAAGGCATGTTTCAGTAACACTACTCACACTTCCAACACATTAACAGATGTCACTGTTCCTTTTACATAGATCTGTTTTGGCTGCAAAGATGCATATATACTGCAGAGCTTTATTGTCTATTTGCACTGTAATTATAGCTGATGTGTATTGTTCTTTCACAGTGATTGTCTTGTATGCATTGTTTTTTTATGTATTAAATATTTCTGGGATTTTATAACTCACTCCACCACTCATCTGTTATTCACTATCTCTAAGATATTTGATTCAATGTTTTTTTTCCCAGAATGCCCCAATAAATAAATTGCAATTTTCCTGTGCTGTAGTGCCTGTTATTAGGCAATTTGGTGGCAGTTATACCAATGTTGTAGTTCCACAGATGTTTTCCAGCTGGTGTTAATGAACTCCTTTGAACAACACCATTACTTAAATAGGGCTGTTTCTTTTTATTGACATAGCTACAGTTTCAGTGAATTTGTTAGGACTAAAGTAACACATCCTAATCTAAGCTTGTCAGTATATGATATATGCTTATTGCATAGACGATCTGATTATGCAGACATCATGAGAACACACTATTTAGTGCCCAACATGGACTACACCATTTGAGTTCTGGAGGTAGAGGCCCTGGAAATGTTTACACAGCTGTAGACACGCCTGCCTTCCACAACATGTTACATCGCAGTATATTTTCTGCATTTGCCTAAAAATGAATAAGATGTAAATGATACAATAGATGGTACTATTATGCTTTATATTTGTTCACCCAGTGTGATTACTTGTTACATTTCAGACATCCATTGTTTCATATCCTGTCATGTGTGTCATCTGGGCAAAAAGGTGAAATTAAGTACTAACCTAAAACAAAAATTACAAAAGAAAGCTGCACAGTTTATCAAATTAAAAAGCAAGCAAAATCTATAATTTTATACTATTTATTTTCCATTATGCATTTCTGATATTAGTGGTCAATTTCTTTATTGTTATTATTGGTAGGCAGTAAATCCCTTAAGTTTTTCAGATGTTTAGCAAGATTATGACAAATATAAATGCTATATGCAGAGTTCAGTGATCTGTGATATGCACTTTTATACTTTTCTACAGCTGCTTTAGAGAAAAATGTTACCAAATTGACAAGAATGTGCATTGTACTATGCAGTGCTGAATCTAGTAAAAACTTCAAAGGCCAAAGGGCAGAAACAGTTCTGAGTGTCCATTTGATCTTAATTGGTTCAAAGTTCCCAGGTCAGTTAACTGTAAATGAACAAATCAAACTCAGTTGGACAGTTGCCAATTAAAACAGAGATGGTCAGTATATTCTTCCGGCTATAAAAGGCATATAATAGTTTAACATGCAGCTGTTTCTTTCTTGTACTTTTACTTTTTTTAATTTGTAAAATGAGCTGCTCCTTCCATAACCTTTTCAGCCATGATTATGCCACAAGGCAAATGATAAACAGAAAACATTTAAGACCATTTTAGAGTAGCTAGCCAACCATCATGTTATAGGCCATGAGACCCCTACTGTTTGGAATTTACTTCTCTGAAGTGCAGGCTAAAACTAAAGGACTGTGGCCGACAAAGGTTGCTGATGACTGCAAACTGGGAGCGATCATTGAAATCCCTAGCAATGTCAACATCCTGCAAGAAGGTCTTACGCAGACTAATAACTGGTGCAAAATCATGGTCTTAGACGTAATGCAAATAAATACATTATCATTACCTTCAGCAAGGGTGATGTTCCTGCAAACTACAACGTCAATAGCAATACCCTAAGGACACAGTCAGTGGTTAGAGATCTGGGCATACATATTGACAGCATCATTAACTTCGATCAGCATGTATCTACAGTGATAAGAAGGGCATTTTATATTGCTCATGTCATAAGTAAGAGCATTGCCTCGAGAAAAAAGAGGTTATAACCCCCCTGTGCTCTTCTCTCATCAGGCCAATAATAGAGTTCAGTGCACCTTTTGGTATGTTCCTTTCCAAACACCTGCAGCAAATGGAGAGACCGCAAAAGTTTCTTATGTGAACAGACAAATCATTGACACTTTACTCCATGTCATACAGACTGCTCAGAGGCTTTGCATATAAAGCAATCTCTGACCCAGCTTTGATGGAAATGCTCCACATTCACAAGTCAAATGGTCCCTTGTTCAAAGACCCTAAACCTGGTATGTGACATCAACAGAATTTGCTGGAGAGACAGATTTGTCTCACAGAGGTTGCCCCATCTTTGGAACAAGCTTCCTATTCATGTTAAAGCCCCTCATTGGCCTTACTTAAGCACAATTTGGATGACTGGATGGGTAACCAGAAATTCACCCCAGGGGTTCCACCTGTGTCCCTCTTGGACAGGGGAAATAGTGCTAATTTTAGTGTCTGCTTGAACCAGACCCCCTTGCGAACATGGGTTGAACTTTGCTAGGTTTGTAAGGGCCCTGGAGCCATTTGCAAATTTGACAAATAGCACACAGGGATCAGACTTGCACCTATAACTCTTGAGGTGTGAGGTCAAGAACAAAACCAGTACAGCAAACCAGGTGAGAGATTACATAAAGTCTACAGTATCATAAACAGCAACTAGGCAGGCTGAGTTCCCCAGCTATGTCAATGGCTTTTAAAACACATATTCATAGATATATATATACATATATATAAATATATATATATATATATATATATATAAATATATAAATATATATATATATATATATATATATATATATATATATATATATATAGATATATATATATATATATATATATATATATATATATATATATATATATATATATATATATATATATATATATATATATATATATATATATATATATATATATATATATATATATATATATATATATATATATATATATATATATATATATATATATATATGTATATATGTATATATGTGTGTGTGTGTGTGTGTGTGTGTGTGTGTGTGTGTGTGTGTACATATATATATATATATATATATATATATATATATATATATATATTTATATATGGCACATATATATATATATATATATATATATATATATATATATATATATATATATATATATATATATATATATATATATATATATATATATATATATATATATATATATATATTTATATACACACACACACACACACACACACACACACACACATACACATATATATATATATATATATATATATATATATATATATATATATATATATATACATACCTAGCCCAACTGTAAAGAGGGATGAAGCACTAACTGTGACCCCACTGATCCACAGATGGTAGATGGGCCTGATGGGGAGGATGGATACCAGTGGGTGATTGTCAGTGTCCCTATCCTGGGGGAGGGTGGCAGCTCTTCTCAAACATGAGTGATGTTCGGGAGGGTATGTGGTGTCATAGCCAGGGAGATTGAGCCTTTTAAGCACATGCTGTTTTAGAATGCAACTCTAACCATACAATTTATATGCGGTACCTTGTTTGATCTCATTGACCAGCCACATTCATGGCTGTGGCACCACATCATTCTACTGATCATCTGCATTCATGGGTGTGGCACCATGTATGATCTTACTGAACAGCTTGAATGGATGCGGTTCCATTTGTCATCCCACTGACTAGCCACATTCATGGTTGTGGTACCAATTATGATCCTACTGATTAGCCACACTTATGGCTGTGTTACCATATATCATCGCACTGTGCAGCCCCATTCATGAGTGTAGTACCACATGTCATCTCACTGACCAAATACATTCATGGGTATGGTACCATGTTTGATTTCACTTACCATCTACATCCTTGTATCTCAAGCAAGTCTCCACAAGGATAGGGATCCAGGAGACTAAGAGGGCAGTGAACAGGATCTTATAGGTTGTGCTGTTCCAAACTGCTCACCTCTCTCCTGGGGGAACAAATGAGTTGATATGACTGTCTAGTCAGGAATGAATGGGCTGTGGGGCTCTGACCTAGTATGTTTTTGTCTAGTCAGGAAGGAATGGGGTCTGACCTACAATGCTGTTGTCTAGTCGGGAAGGAATGGGCTGTGTGGCTGTGAACTAGAATATTGTTGTCTTGTTAGGAATGAATAAGCTGTGGGGCTCTGACTTAGAATGCTGTTGTCTGGCAGCTGCTCTCAGGAAAAGAAGAAAGAATGATTTGATAGGATGATGGAAGGAAAGCCACAATGCAAAATCCTGTTTATTGGGAAGGAAATAAATATGTATGTAACCCTCGAGTGTTTGAAAAGAAAATTTTTAGTGATCATGTATTCTTCGTAGGAGTTGAAGGCCTTTGTGTTTTGATTTCATTTAGCTCATGGGTCTTAAGTTTCTAGCATTGTAAGTATTATCCACACTTAATTTAAATGTGAAAAAGATGTACAAAGTAGATAGTTGTCCTTCGTTCCTCTGTTACTGTTGCAGGACATGATCTATCCAACAGTCCAAAATAGTTATTTTTCTTTGTTGAAGTGCAGGGTGTAGAGCTTTGTGAATAGTTCATGTAGTCTTTGTTTCTGATGCTATAAGTTGGACTAATTCCTATTCATATACATGGACGTTACTTGAAGTTTAGTCAGCATTTCCTGTTCCTCTGGTTGATAAGTCACACTAATCAATTTAATGTCATTTCAAAAGGAGGTAGAGAATCAGCAATGCAGAGACTGTCTAGCTTGCCAAGACTACTTCAGTTGGACAAAATATAGTAGTAGAGCTAAGTGGTGCCTGGACTTTTATAGCTAAAACCAAGATAGGCCTGTCAGGCAAAGTGAAGTAAGAAAGGTCAGTATCACCTGTGCATATAAATGTGTGATATAGGTTATCTGGTTGCAGGCACAGGCAGGTATGTAAGGTGACCTGAGCAGTTATCAATTTAGTATCAGGCTGAAGAAGAGTTGAGATGACTTGAGAGTAGTGTGCTATAAGTGCTCCAATGATTCATTTTAGATAGGGGACTGTTTTATTTATGGATGTACTTACTTATGTATTTATTAATCAGCAGATGTGCTCCCTCATTGTCATTTTTCTTGCCTCCTTTTGAAAAGATTTAAGAGCTTTCAGAGCTGAACATTCAGTCTAGTCTAAAGTTGCCATTGGTCACAGGAATTACAACAAAAAAAGAGAGGTACTGGTTTATCAATAAGCTTTATTACTGAGTTATTAATGGTGATCACTTCCAAATAGTTTCTGCATTTTCTAGAATTCACAGTTCTGTGGGACAAAAACCTCATGCAGAAAATAGGTGTGCTTTGGTTTTGCAGTTCAGCAAGAGAGGGTAACACCAGGAACCAATACAGGATAAAATCCTCAAAAAAACAGAACCGAAAGCTGACTACCACAAACTCGATCAGATTTTATTTAGCGCTTTTGTCAGCATATATCAGTTGACTTCTTCAGAATAATTAAAATGGGAACTTCCAGAGGCGAAGACCTTTGGGGACCTGCTTCATTGCAATTGATTTCATCAGGAATATACTAAATATTGCTCCCTAAAAACACAGCTCAATTGGTTTGAACATTTAAGCAAGAAATACATGACGCTGCAGCTGGATAATGAATTCCTGACAAAATCAATTGCAGTGAAGCAGGTCCCCAAAGGTCTTCACCTCTGGAAGTTCCCGTTTTAATTATTCTGAAGAAGTCAACTGATATATGCTGACGAAAGAGCTAAATAAAATTCAATCAAGTTTGTGGAAGTCACCTTTTGGTTCTGTTTTTTTGTGGATTTCAGCAAGAGAGGGTTCCAAGTGCTGCGGCTCAGAAGGTAAGTCATGTGACAGGCTAATGTCCTAAATATTTTGCACCTGGGTAAACAGAGCTTCAGTGTACCTATTGCTTTTGTTTTACTCATAAGAAGGAATGAGATTCCTACAGGGCCAGTGTTTGCACTTTGGGGACCATCAGCAATTTCAAGTTGGAGGTCCCCTGAATACTTCCAGTTTAAGTATAATTCTGTCACTACCACTCCTCCTAAGCAACCTTGTAATTCATGCTACAAAGTTATTGGACTAGTAAGCAGGGACAGAACTATAGCTACAGGAAACTTACATTATGACATGCCCATGTACCACACTTTGTTGGCCAGTCTCACAGAGGGAAATTCACAGTGACTGGCATTTAGTTGCAATGATGTTACATTACAACAACCATATATACAGGGCCTGTCTTAGGTAAAATGTAGCCATAGGCTGCTTAATTTTTTTCTGTCCTCATAGACACACAGACACACACACACACACACACACACACACACACACACATTCTCCAGCTCTCCATCTTGTTTTGCCACATCCTAGGCTCCTCACAAAAGTGCACATTAACTTGTTTTCTCTGTTTTCACATTTTGCCTTAGTCTTCAGCTTTTTCCACTAACCATAGCTTGTTATGCCCTTTGAAGTAAAATTTAGATTTTTTTAAACAACCTTTACATTCACTGATGGCCTACATGAAAACTGCGACTAAGGAAAGAAATAAAGAAATTCAGTGTTGCTGTTCAACCTTACTTTTCCTTGTATCATTTTAATATATATTAACTGACTAAGACAACAAAGTAATAACTGTATAGGAAATAACTGAATTAAGCCAGGGTGGCCCTCTGAAACCATAGGGTTATAGATGCTCTAAGGTGCATTTTATTACATTTTTCAAGCTTTTGATCCAGTAATAATCTGAATAAAAATCATGATTAAGAAAACAGTCTTATTTTCTTCTTTCAAGGAAGGCAGACGTTGTATATATTGTAATATTCATAGCTGACAGAAGGGCAGCTCTCAGTAAACTAACAGGACAGACATTTTAGAGGACAGATAAATCCTAAAATACTACCTGTTTCCCTACCCACCTCCCAGAAACGAAGGTCACTATCTGTGCATCCATCTTGTTCTAGAGTTGTAATAAAGCAAAGACTTTATTCCAAGTGACTGCTGTCACACATATACATAGCATGCCTCCACTCCCCTACCCCCAAAAGGCCTAATGTGTGATTGCCTGTAGAGACATGAAAATAACACAAGTGATGCTTTTCAGCGTGTTGCTCCTGGACATTGCAGTTCCCTTAGACATGCTATAGAGCACTTATTTGCACACCTTGCAGGTCTGTGAGAGAAGTTGAAAAAAATTATCAAACTGTCACCAGCCACCAGACAAGCTATAATGACCTACTGTGGTGCGATTGTGAAGAGGAAACAAATAAATAAGAGCTGCACAATCCCCAGACCTCAAATATATTACAGCAACCATCTCTACATACCTGTGAGCAGGGTTGGTTTTAGATTGTGACTAGTTGAGAGCAGATGCCACCACTAAATCCATGTCAAAATCCATTTATACAGTTTGGGGTGTGGGGGACCACCAGACTCCCCGAACAAAAGCTCTAACATTCTCAATGCTGTGTGATGTATTTTATGGCTTAGTTTGAGATATAATTACTTGCTAACTGCATTTTTACTGCTACACAGAACATTCATGTATGTGCCCAGCTTTATTGTATGTGCAAAGATAAACGTCAGTGATATTTTTTACATGCACACACACATATGCACACACACGCATGTGATGCCACTTGCTTTGTCAAGCCATGTAAGTGCACAAACACATATGTGAATGCTGCATGCTTTCTTTCAGAGAAACTGATGGAATGCCAGTTCACTGACAGCATATCTTTGGGGTGCTACAAGAAAATAGATCACATAAGTAAACCCATACAGTGACAGGGAAAGCATGCAGACTCCACATCCAAGAACTGAACCAGAGAGAATCACTATGAAACGGCAGTTCTACTCACTGTGCCACTGTGACAATGGGAAGATACTTTTACACACATCCCGCTTCTGCCAACCACCAAAGATAACCATCCATCATGTGAAAGGTCTATGTTTGTGATGGTAAGGGAAATAAATTATTCCAATTTGTTACTCTTAAATACACTGCTATCCCCCCAAGCATTTTAGCAATGTGGATGATGTTTTTTTTATAGAAAGAAAAATACATTTTAGCCAGCTTGTTACTCTTATACTGCAATATCCCCCCAAAAGCATACTGACAATGTGGATGATGTTTTTTTATAGAAGAGAAAATAAATTTTTCCAGCTTGTTACTCTTACACTGTAATACCCTCCCCCCCCCCAAAAAAAGCATATTAACAATGTGAATGATGTTTTTATAGAAAAGAAAAGAAATGTTGGCCGCCTTGTTACTCTTACACTGTAACCCCCCCCCCCCCGCAACAACCATACACAAAGCATAAGCCATAGTAATACTAGTTTCACACTGACTTCAGAAGCAAATAGCAATAGTACAGTGGTATTGCTACACCAGATTAGTGACTGTTGTTTAGCAGCTATCAAAAAGCTGTAGTAAGTCACTTTTATTCAACTCATTGGGGGGTAATGCCTACCTGTCACTGACCCTGACTTCACTGAATGTCCATGATATTGCTTCAGTTTTTTGCTCTGTCACAAGTAAAAATTTTGATTTGCTGTTAAATCATTCCATATTAAGGACAGTTGATAATATCAAATATTAGAATTTTGTACTTCTTATTGTAAAATGCATGTTGATTTAAAATGTGTTATTCTATTAACTTTTTAATCGAATTAGATTTAAAAAGTATTTCTGATTTTGAGCCTTCATTCCACCATTACATTTGGTTTTGCTTAAGAGTTCTTGAACAAAGCATTTGACAGTTCTAGTATCTGTTGTCCTGCCAGTATTTATAGAACTCCTTGAAAGAGAAAACTATCTCTGAAGATCAGTAGAATGTGCTTATCATAAAATCCAAAGTAAGCACTGAGATCATTCGCTCTGGGCTGCCAGTCTCTAGCACCTCGCTTTCTCACATTCATTCATTCATTACATTCTTTATCCTACAAGGTTCATATCAGAACCCTGTTTAGGATAAAGTGCATAATTAAAGAGGAGGCTTCATTTTAAAATAATAAATAAAAATAAATAAATGGCATATTCTTTGCAACAGACTCGTACTGTATATCTATTTATTTATCAGTTTGTATATGTTGAATGAAATACATTGACAGTACAGTTCATGTTATGTGGACATCTAGGGGAAAAAAACATCAAATGATAGAAATCTAACATGGCATTGCATAGGTTATTGTGAGGTGTACTACATTAGAAGCTAAAATAGTAAGTATAGCTTTTTATATAAAGGTCATTGGAAAGTATGAACTACAATGACATTAATAACAAAAAGACTATAAAACAGTCACAAGTACAAAAATATATATGATATTTGTGCAACAACAAGAAGGAATCAGTAAGCCAAAAAAGCACCAACAAACGTTCAAAAGGATGCTTCAAAGGATTGTTGCTTCTGATAATCAACCAAAGGTGAGTACTACAAGATTAAAACCATAGGGACAAAATGACTACAGAACTGTTAATCTGAGGGGTAAGGTTGTTAGGATGAGAACCTCAAAAGCATGACTAGTTATGTCTATTATTATAAAAAACAGTGGCTAGAGCATAAATATACTTTTATTAGGCATATGTGTTATGTACACAGAACAAAGACTTACAGATAGATGTAAGCATATATGTAAAGTATATGACATCGTGGAGGATATATGTAAAGCATATGACATTGTGGAGGATATATGTAAAGTATATGACATTGTGGAGGATATATGTAAAGTATATGACATCGTGGAGGATATATGTAAAGTATATGACATCGTGGAGGATATATGTAAAGTATATGACATCGGGGAGGATATATGTAAAGTATATGACATCGTGGAGGATATATGTAAAGTATATGACATTGTGGAGGATATATGTAAAGTATATGACATCGTGGAGGATATATGTAAAGTATATGACATCGCGGAGGATATATGTAAAGTATATGACATCGGGGAGAGTGAGTGCTAGTTTATAAAGAGTGAGATAGAGAGAGTGATAAAAAGGGAATAGAGACAGAACATATGAGAAAGACAATAAGCAATAGGGGTCTTAGGGGAAGGAGAAGATAAGGGGAGTGTTGTAATGGCAGAAATCTGGCAGGCAGGGGATGGTGACAGGAAGGATAATATGGGTAGTCAGAAAGGGTACACTGTGCCATTAGAAGAGAGATATTGAGTAGAGTAAGGTTAGTTGGTGACATCAATTAAAAAATCTAACTACAAGCAAGATGTGAGTTGCCATTATTTAAATGCATTGATCTTAGCAGATTTCTTTATTTCTGTGACAAAATTCTTCCAAAGATTAATTCTATGTTATGAGAAAATACAATTACCAAACTGTCACAAGCCCCATGTATCTCTGGAGTCTGATTGTGAGGAAAAAAATAAACAATGACCATACTATCCTCAGTCTCCAAACAAGCTACAGCAACCTTCTATGCACACCTCTGAGTAGGGTTGGTTTTAGAATGGGTGTAACTTCACAGCGGCTCATAATTTATTTGGGTTTACTATAAATTTATGATCCCAATCTGTTTGTTGCGATATGCAAGTGAAGAAATGATTGGCCAGCTGAATGTCTTTGTAGATGGTATGGAAGCCTGTTTTCATCTGAGTAAAAGTAATATCATGCATTTGTTTTACCTAATATACAGTATTTAAGGCAAGGAAGTGAAGAGAACTACTCAACGCAAAGTGTCAAATTTTGCAGTTTTATTATAGATTTAGTCCAGCATTGAATCTTGTATGATATGCAGGTTGAAAAAAAGAGCTGGCTTATAAATTTATAGTTCTATGATGTATTTAACTAGAATGCATTCACTTGCATTTCCCATTATGTTTTGTGCTCTTATAGGTTTGTAATTAAGTATTAGGCTAATTGTCCTTGTAAGCCTTAACATTTTCCCAAAGGTAAGAATCAAACCCTGTACCTTCTGTGTGTGATTTAAACATTGTAATCCCAACCCTCCTATTGGCTTAACTCCCTCAGCTAGGCATTTTCAATGAAGCAATATTCAAATTAACAATCCTAGATGAACAGCTCATGTAAATCAAACGTTAGCTAAAGATGTTGATTAATTGCCTGTGGATTCTGAGGTGTGTTTAAAGCATAACTTGTGTTTTTTTTTGCCTTTTTTGTGATAATCCTGTTTTTTTTACTGCAAACAAACCATTGCTGCCTTAATGATTACTTTACAATCTGCCATCTGTGTGGCTTATTTTGCAGAACCTAGTTGCTTGGTTGTTGTTGTTGTTGTTAAACCACTGCTACTGTTTTTGCTGTAACTGTAAGAATTAGTTAATGACTTGATACTGCTCTCCATGAAGGACAGAATTATTCAATAGTGTTTAAGGTGCTTATAAACTGCAGATCCTTTTAAGACTATATTACACCCACTGTGTTTTAGGAAAAGCATTGTAGCTGTAATGTACTGAATCTGTAGTCTGAGGGTGCCATTATTATTTATAGGGGTACTCTGCAGTTGTCCTAACAGCTCCTCTAGTGAACTTTATGCCTAACAATTGCTTTGTATAGGCAGTTTAGTGTAGTACATAAATTGAACTGTATCTTATCATTCTATTTCTCCCAGAGTTGGGCAATACAATCCTCCAACTCACCCAGCTGGAAGAGAGTGGAAAGAACTGTAAAACCACACCAAAGAAACATCCAATGGCAGTATAGAAGCAAGTTGATTCGGCAGCCATAGAAATAGAGAAAACAAAAAAAGAAAGCCAAAATCAGTTTTCATTAGTAAGGATTCCTGGTTTTCCTTAATTACATACACAAATCTATGTTTTTAAACAGACTTGCATTTTCCTTCCGTCACATAAAAGCGAAATGCTACATACTCAGATTATTACTATTTGCATGCTCACTTCACTCACTTACCTCATTTCCTACATGCTATTCTCACACCAGATCTGTTGTCAATTTCCTAACATGCTACACTCACATCAAATCTGTCCTCAATCACAGAAGCTCATAACTACCTTACCTTCTCTATCACTGTATCTCCTACTCTCTTCCACTCAACATGGGATGACCTCTTCTTTTATAGGTACAGTAAATCCAAAATTAACATTCAGAATCTAACCACAAAATGTAAATACAAATGTAAGTGGGTCTATATCACTTTGCAAGCCATTTCCAGTCTGAAACTTTATGAAAATATTCACCCAAATCCTAGTTCTACACATCAAGTTCACACCGCACCTAACTCCCTACCATCCAGCACTGCCAAGTAAATTTCCCCATCTTCATGTGACTCACACTTACTCCTGCTTAACAGTAATTGCAGGAGCATCTGTAACAAAATTCTGAACATTTGTGCATGTTCATCTGTTTGCTCCCCAGATATACAAGCTGTAACTGAAAAGTGGTAAAGACAAGACATTAGCAACAATTAAATCATTTTCCTGGATTCAACATACTCAGAATGAATTGGAAATATAAAAGGCTAGAGGGAGTAGCCATAGTTTACAAAAACACCTTAACATTTACCTCAGTCCACCTAAACGATCCAAAATTCCATATCCCCAAAATTACTACCAGCAGCCCTCAAAATTAACCACAGAACAAAAAAAAATATGGATCTCATCCCTAGCTATCCCACTTGATAATCTCCTTCTTCTTCTTTCAGCTGTTCCTGTTAGAGGTTGTCACAGTGAGCCATCTGTTTCCATTTCTTCCTATCCTCTGCATCTTGCTCTGTCACTCCAACTACCTGCATGTCCTCTCTCACCACATCCATAAACTTTATCTTAGGCCTGCCTCTTTTCCTATTACTTAGCAGCTCCATCCTTAGCATCTTTCTCCCAATATACCCAGCATCCCTCCTCAGTACATGTCCAAACCAATGCAATCTCGCCTCTCTGTCTCCAAACCGCCCAACCTAAGCTGTCCCTCTAATATACTGATTCCTAATCCTGTCCATTGTCATCACACCCAGTGCAAATCTTAACATCTTTAACTCTACCACCTCCAGCTTTGACTCCTGCCTTTTTGTCAGTGCCACCATCTCCAACTCATACAACATAGCTGGTCTCACTACCCTCTTGCAGACCTTTGTTTTCACTCATACTGTTACCCATCTGTCGCAAATAACTCCTGACATGCTTCTCCATCCACTCCATCCTGCCTGTACTCTCTTCTTCACCTCTCTTCCACACTCACCATTACTCTGAACTGTTGATCCCAAGTATTTAAACTCATCCATCTTTGCCACCTCTACTCCTTGCATCCTCACCATTCCTCTATCCTCCCTCTCATTCACACACATATATTCTGTTTAAGTCCTGATGACCTTCATTCCTCTTCTCTCTAGAGCATATCTCCACCTCTCCAGGGTCTCCTCAAACTGCTCCCTACTCTCACTACAGATCACAATGTCATCTGCAAACATCATAGTCCACAGCGATCCTGTCTGATCTCACCTGTCAGCCTGTCCATTACCATTGCAAATAAGAAAGGGCTCAGAGCTGATCCTTGATGTAATCCAATCTCCACCTTAAATGCATCCATCACTCCTACCATGGACCTCACCCCTGTCACACCACCCTCGTACATATCCTGTACTACTCTTACATACTTCTCTGCCACTCCCAACTTACTCGTACAATACCACAACTCCTCTCTAGCCACCATCTCATATGCTTTCTCTAACTCCACAAAGACATTATGCAACTCCTTCTGGCCTTCTCTATACTTCTCCATCAACACTCTCAGAGCAAACATCACATGTGTAGTGCCCTTTCCTGGCATGAAACCATACTGCTGCTCACTAATCATCACCTCCCTTCTTAAGGTAGCTTCCACTACTCTTTCCCATAATGTCATGCTGTGACTGATCAATTTAATCCCTCTGTAGTAACTACAGCTCTGCACGTCACCATTATTCTTAAAAATTGGTACCAAAAACCTTCTTCTTCAGTCCTCAGGCATCCTCTCACTTTCCAGGATTTCATTAAACAATCTGGTTAAAAACACCACTGCCATCTCTTCTAAACACCTTCATGCTTCCACAGATATGTCATCTGGACCAACAGCCTTTCCATTTTTCATCCTCTTCATAGCTGTCTTTACTTCCTCCTTGCTAATCGGTTGCACTTCCTGATTCAATATCCATACATCATCCAAACTTTTTTCTTTCCCATTTTCTTCATTCATCAGCCCCTCAAAGTACTCTTTCCATCTGATCAACATGCTCTCCTCGCTTGTAAGTACATTTCCCTCATTATCCTTTATCACCCTTACCTGCTGCACATCTTTCCCAGATTAGTCCCTCTGTCTATCCAATATGTACAGGTCACTTTCTCCCTCCTTAGTGTCCAACTTGTCATACAACTCTCCATACACCTTATCCTTAGCCTTCACCACCTCTCTCTTCACCATATGCTTCATCTCCTTATACTCCTCTCTACTTTCTTCATCTTTCTGACAATCCCACTTCTTCTTTGCCAGCGTATTTCTCTGTATACTCTCCTGTACTTCCTCATTCCACCACCAGGTCTCCTTGTCCTCCTTCCTCTGTCCAGATGTCACACCAAGCACCTTTCTAGCTGTCTCCCTTACCAGCTCTGCTGTAGTTACCCAGCTATTCCATAACTCTTCACTGCCATCCAGTTCTTGTCTTAACTCTTCCCTAAACTCCACCTCACAGTCATCCTTTCTAAAGTTCCATTTGATCCTTGGTATTGGCCTCACACTTCTCCTCCTCCTCTTCTTGATCACCAGTGTCATCCTACAGACCACTATCCTATGCTGCCTAACTACACTTTGCCCTGCCACCACTTTACAGTCTCCGATCTCCTTCAGACTGGCCCTCCTACATAGGATGTAATCCACCTGTGTGCAACTTCCTCCACTCTTGTACATCACCCTATGCTCCTCCTTCTTCTTAAAATACATATTCACCAAAGCCATTTTCATCTTTTTCACAAAATCCACTACTATATGACCTTCTGCATTCCTCTGCTTAACACCACATCTACCCATCACTTCCTCAACCCACTTGGTAATAATATTCCAAATACTGCAAATATCCTCCACTGGATGTCTGATAACATCCATCATGAAACTTTCATATAGGGGATCTTAACATTGACAAGTGACCCCTTAATAATGACAACCTCAAAGATTCAATAGACTTATACAAGTTCTACTAGCTTATAAATCCCACAACCAGGCTCAGCAAAAACACTAACATGGAATTCATCCTGTATTGAATTCTAACTAACTCTCCTAACAAAGTGAACTCTTAGGCCACTTGCCAGGCACTATTAATGATCACCTCTCAACCTGCGCCTTAACAGAGAAACACAGCCCGCCTAAACAAGTAATCTATAATCTAGTAAAAAATCTAAAGAAAACTGACCCGGCCCGATTCATCTCATCTCTGTCCTGCCACAATTAGAATGTATTAAGAAATATGTAGTAAGCAGTCTCTCATTTCATTGACACTTCTGAATTTTTTAAATAATTTAACTCCCATAAGAACAAAAAGGATAAAATGGGTAAATTCTAACAAAGTTCAGTTATAAAAGGAGACCAAAGGGAAAAAGCCTGGAAGAAATGGTACAAAAATAAAACTGAACATACCTTTCAAAAGTTTTGATATCTTAGACATCTCAAAAAGGAACAAGTCAAAACAGAGATAATGACTTATTACATGCACTGCCAGCAAAAGCACCAAAGTAATTGCAAGCTTTTCTGGGCATCCCTGAAAAAGCTACTGCACCCAGGTCATACTACCATACTCTCACCTTGTTCCACCAATAATAATGTCTCCAGTGTCCCTTTCCTCTGGAAAATATCCTTTATAATCCCACTTTATAAAGACAGTATATCAACTGAGTTTACTAACTGCAGCTCCATTGCAATAGTATCACCTCCTTTAAAAGTACTAGAAAAATGCCTTCATGCACAGTTCATGCAATTTTTAACTAATAACAATGTCCTCTACAAAACCCAACATAGTTTTAGACCCAGTAGTATTAGTACCAACTGCTCTCCTTAGTTTCACTCAAATAACTCAAATAAAAATGAGGACAACTTAGTCTCTTCACTTTTCATTTAACCCAGTGTCCCACCCAAAACTTCTGTCTGGACTTGCCTCCCTCAGTCTCAAACTTTCCTCTCTTTCCCGGTACCACATTTATGATTCCAAATTCCAAAAGGCAGGTAAATGACAACAGGATCTCTCACCATTCCAATCAGTCTATGATGTTCTTGAGGTTGATGAGGTTCTTGATGAACCTCAAGGCTCCATTTAACATTTTCAGAAATAAACTTCACACCACAACCAGCACCACTAAACTTGCCACTTGCGTACAATATGCTGATAATTGAACTTTAATTTGCTGTCCTTTCACTAAATAAAATTCAGCAGATCACCTAAGACTCCACTTCACTGCTTTTGAATCTTGACTTAAAGCTTCTCAAGTACTCTTCAACCCCAATAAAAACAAACTTATGCTCTTCACCCTCAAACAAATCCTTAACTAGAAGCATGCATTTCACATCACCTCATGCAACAATGCAATACTAAAAACATTTAGCAAAACTTAACTGCTAGGAGTCATAACTGAAGAAAACTGTTATACCCCACCACTGGGCCAGTAATCAAAGAGCCTCAATCCTCACCACTACCACCAATGAGGGACGTACATTGGGAGGATGACAGGTACACACACAGTATTTCCAGATGCAGCACTCTACATCAGTTGCACTTTCCCTTAAGAGCACACAGAGACCACAGTCACTCCGGGGCTGGTTTCTGTCTCTTTTCTCCAGATCCCCAGTAAGACTCTCCACTGGCACAGCTAGAGCTGATATCTCAGCTGAGTGGCCAAGCCAAGATCTCCAACACCCTTTCTGTCCAAACAGTGCTTCATGTCCCTGCCCAAGTAGCTGACACATACACTCTTTGAGATTTGTTTTACACACACACACACACACACACACACACACACACACACACACACACACACACACACACACACACACACACGCACACACACACACACACACACCCCTGGGAAAGGCTGGCACAGGTTTACTAACTATGCCCCCTTCTGCCCAAACTATAAGGTGGTTATTACTGCCACCAGCCAACTGTTTATCAGCTACTTAAAGGCCCTTAACAAAGGGTATCCAAACTTACTGTGTAATGTCACTATCAGTACAAATGGTAATTTGACAAAGAGCAAGGCTATTAGGAGTGGCCTACACAGTGTCACCAAATAAATATGCAAGTACTCCTAAAACTTAAATATGTCTTACAAAGATATGCCACAATGGAATGCTTAAATATATTTAATAATAAATAATAAAAGAACAAGGCAATATGAAATATATACACACTGTGATATCAGAGATCAAAATCACAGGAAATATTTAAAACAACATTGTGGGACAGTCTCGGATAAATAAAAAAAAATATCTAAGCTAAGCTTTGCTATATTCCTGACTGAATCTAAGAGAATTATACTGTTCCCTTGTACTCTTACTTAATTAGAGCAGCAAGACAGATGTGGGGAGTGGATCTTGATGCTGGCAGGTCAAAGAGAAAATATAGAATGCAGTCTGTCACTAAGAGACTTCCCAGATTAATATCTCAAATATTACTGCTGGGATATCTTGCAGAATTACATAATTTCTTGCCACCTGACTCTATCCCAGGTGAAACCCCCACTGCTGAAAGTTAGCAGTATTTAGCATCCACCTGTGAAAATACATAGACCTCAGATCTTTTAACCAGTGGTGGAAGTTATAAAATAATTTACATTCCTCCACATTTAAAGACAATACAGAAAACTTCTGTAGTACAGACATTATGTCTCCTGCTGCACTGAAACTGAAAGATAACATCTTTTTTATGGCCCAGCCATAACATAATTTAATTTCAACTATTTTTCTGAAGTTTTGCAAGTTAACCTCTGGTTTTCCAGATTCTCCTTTTAAAATGTATACATTCAAACAGTTACAATAGTGTATATACATTCCTGTTCTTTTCCACTAGTGTACACTGTGGATACATTTCAAACAGCACTTTGTAAAACACCTCCATGGCATACATATCTGTACAAACCATCTTATATGATATACAGTTCTAATACATCTGTAGCACAAACATCTTATATGAATCATGTTGATATTCACAAATGACGTATAATTACTTACAAATTTTCAGGTAGATGGGCTGGCCATCTCCTTTGCTTACACTTCTATATAAATCATGTTGATATTCACAAATGAAGTATAATTATTTATAAAATTTTAGCTAGTTGGGCTGGCTGTATCTCCTTTTGTTACACTCTATATAAATCATGTTAATATTCACAAATGACATATAATTATTTACAAAATTCCAGATAGCGTGGCTGGCAGTATCTCCTTTCATGACAAAAACATCAAGTTTCACCACTATTTACTACAGATTATTATTAAAACTCATCATAAGCTTGTTTCCCTCTACAGGGCAAAATACTTTTTTACAGACAATGCATGGATTACCTTAGCATCAAGATACCTTATCCTGACACTGCTATATTCTTCTTCTGTTCTTACAATCATCTGCACTGCTGATCAATCTAAAATGGTCTCATGCTCTGTGTAAAGTTAAATACATTTACTGAGCAAAGCAGCTAGTCATCCTGCACAGTCTTATTCATGTATTCTTTTTCCACAACATTTTATGTTTTTTGTGTCGATTACATTTCATTGTAAGTTTGATGCAATTTTTGCACTTTCTCCAGCTTTATTTCATTCTTGCTAAAGAAAATGAGCTGCACGTTTATACATAGTCAGCACACATTTCTGTTGACTGGGTTAGTCACTCTAGGCTAGTGGTTTCTTTTCATGGGTGATCCAGGTAGTATTAATACTGCTAGGGGAAATTTTGCTAGGGAATGTACCCCCACTCTTTTTGAGTGGTGCCATGGGATCTTTTACATCCATCTGACCTACCACCAAATCAAGCAGATGCGACCTCACTTTAACGTCTCTTCTGAAAGGCAATATACTGAGGATTGCATGAGTCCCCCCAATCTACCTGTTTAGGGAACAGAACCCACAGCCTTCCTCACCAAAGGTGAGTGTGGTTCCTGTTGTACCACTGACACTGCTTTAATGCAGATATCCTCCTTATTTAAGAACAATACAGTACTGAAGTCAAACTCTCTCAGTGTTATTTTGTCTCTTGTGTAAAATGAATTAGGATAAAAACGATGAAATAGCATCCTTTAGTACACTAAAGTATTATTTTAAATGCAGTCCTGCCTGAAATATTTAGGTCAGCCAATCATAGCTTGCAAAATGCAGATACCCCTAGTTCATTGTTAAACCACTGAAGGCAAAGCCAACTATAAAAATTCAGGAGTGTTAAAAAGTAGATTAGTTCCAAATCCAGAGCAGTCAAGATTTCAGAACAACTGAAATCTATTCCATAGTAACAAGAATATTGTGCAATGGCACCATGCTGTTTATCTCAATGAGCTTCAGCATTTAAAAACTATTAATGCCCCCATGTGTGGTAACCCAGACTAACCCATGTTAAACAGGAGCAAACAAACACATTCTCCTGTATAAATCCTCCAGAAATAGATGTGTATTATGGAATTAGTGCATCTACATTTGCATTTTATTTCTCTTTAGAATGATGTTTATTTATTTGATTATTCATGTTTGCTTATTAATTAGGAAGCCCTACTGTATAAAATTCCATTTACATGGATGCTTGGGTAGATAACTCCAAATCACTGAGCACTGCAGTTTTTTTCCCTCTAGGGCATCCAATGGCATCAGTGGATCAATGGTGTTCTTCTGATTACCTTATATGCCCATGTCATCCCCGTACTACATGCATTTAGTTTCCTCTAGTGCATAAGCCAATGATATCAGTGGATCACTGGTGTTCTTCTGAACACCTTATATGTCCATGTCACCCCTGTACTACATGCAATCTGACATCATATTTATTTATGTATGTATTTGTTTGATCACTGGGTAGTGGGACTGGTTCAAGGTTCCTTTTCAGTCCTAACCACAGCCACAAAGCCGACATTACAAGTGTAGAGCATCCAAAATGTTACAGTAATATCACAGTGTTTTACTTTACAATACATTGAGTACACTGCAGTCATACATTGAGATAACAAAAGATATTTAGATGGCATGCTGCAAACATTCGAGCAGTAATAGCATTCTAAATACTCATGGGCAAAAACAATCAACCCTAAAGTTCTAAATAAAATTGATTAACTGATATCAGTTTGGATATCATTCCATGGTTAGAGGCAACGTTGCACATCTAACGTGAAATAAAGTGTCCACTTTCTTATCCTATAAAGCAATAACACAATGTTTTCTGAAATGCCTAGATAACAGATTCACATTTTTTTCTTTTGAGTGTTTATGTACTGCATTCTTTTACTGTTCATGTTTATAAATAGGTGCTGGAAATGTGTAACTGCATACAGCTGGAGTGAGAATGGCCAATTTCCTCACAGTGAATGTAAAGCTGTCTGCTGATTCCACAATAACTGTATGACAATGTATTTTCAAAAATGCATTTTTCCTGCATGCTCAAATGCATAAAATGAGTTCCATGTCTTATTAGATGTTTTGTATAACTCCTCTTTCTTTTACCCTTAAATGTGAAGGTGAGCTGTTCATGTTTTTCCACACTACCAGAAGTATTACAAAATGTTCCGGCACATTCCCAGCTGTCTATGTTAGTAGCTTAATATGCTACATTACATTGTCACATTTCTGTCTGCTAAGCTTTGGACACAGTGACCTTCAAAGTAATGTATTAGTTGACTGGTGAAGTTCAGGATACACATGTTAACACTTTCACATTTCTCTCTCAGACAATTCAAACATAATTCCATTATTTATTATTTGTCTTTAACTTCATAAAAAAATAATTTGTCTGTCCACTATGAGGTCTTCATTGCATGTAAGTTAACAGAGATTCCTTAATTTAGAAAACAGTGAGGATATATCTAATCCCTAGAGGAAGGATGAAGATGAACCAGACATGCACTCCTGAAACAGGAAAAAAATGACAGAAAATAACATCTGGCAGGATTACCACATGTGCTAATTCCTTTACATACAGAAAAGTAACAAACACGAATGAAAATGTATTTGGTCGGGAACATTTTGGGAAGTGTACCTCTGTAATCTTGTGAGAAATCCCAAAATAAGTTTCAACCCAAGGTAGACACAAGTCCTGATTTCTGATCATTTTAGCATATATCAGAGATTAAACACGTGCTTTATCAATGTTTTGTTACGCTACTAGAGTTAATATTAAGGAGCACTGTCTTATGTGTTATAGCATATAAACCAAAAATATAAATGCATATTGCAAAGCAATAGCTAGACCTCTGTCTTCATGCATAGTCACTAACAAAAAGCAAGAAAAAAAAAAACAAATCATATCCTTTATTGCACTAGATAAAGAAGTTTTGATTCATTTTCATGTTCACATTCAAAGGAATATGGGGTGGACCTTTGATGGGAGAGCAGGACTTTAATACATGCTGAATGACATTGAGAGCTACAGTAAAGAATATTACTGGATCATAGAACAGTGAATAGTACATTTGTCCTGCATGCTCAAATGCATAAAATGAGTTCCGTGTCTTATTAGATGTTTTGTATAACTCCTCTTTCTTTTACCCTTAAATGTGAAGGTGAGCTGTTCATGTTTTTCCACACTACCAGTAGTATTACAAAATGTTTCGGCATTGTCTGTGTGTCTGAGCACATATTCAGGGACATCTTGGTTTAGCCAAAGCCATCAGGCATTTCAGTGAGTGAGAATTGTTTGAGGTCATTGGCTGACTGAGGTCACCTGGACTACAGCTTAGACTAAGCACCTCATTGGTTCTTTTGAGATTTCTTTCTTAAAAGCTGTCTCAGGTTTCAACTTTCTGTTACCTAAGAAGCTCAGTTGTGAGTGTTCTGCCATTTTACACTGAGCTAATAGAAGGAAGGACACTCAGCAAACTCAGAGCTATAATATATAAGATTAAGTATCCTGTTTTTTGTTTATTTTGTTCTTTATTTCTTTGTTATTTATAGCACTTTGTGTACTGTGTATTTTTCTAGCTAGTTTCACTGTGTGTGAGGTATTAACTGTAAATTGTCCACTTTTATTAAGCATCTGCTGGGTTGTTTGTTTCTGATAACTTGTTGCAGTTAAACTCTTTTTTCTAGAGGCTCCTTTAGCTGTTTAAAACTTTCATTTAAAGGCTCACTGCTGCTTTTCAGCTGTGAGAAACATTTCTGCAGTTTGTTTCACACCCTCCCTCCCTGTTGGTATAGTGTTTTTATAGATGGTGGCTTTGCAGTTGCCCGCACCTAGTGTAAATTTGATCTGGGACCCTCCTCCCAGTCTAGTGTCATTACCTCATTCTACCCAGTACAGGGAGAACATTTGAGAAAGCCAATCAGCTTAGTTTCTGCTACTCCTTTCTCTCTTTTCACTAAAAAAAAAACAAAAAAAAAACAAAACAACTTTTTCTAAGCTTGTTTCCTGCCTTTCCTGTGGGTAGTCTAGCCTGAATATAGATTTGCTGTGTCCAGGACTATTTGTAGGCTTCTAGGGCCCAAGCCTTTCTGTGTTGAAAGGAAGCATTCTAGCTTAATTTTGTTTCTTAGAACTAGCCAGTTTTTTGCTTCAGCACTTGTTCAGAAGTTACTGTAAGCACTAAATAAGCTACAAATTACTACAGCACTCAACGTTCCTCACTGTCTAGAGGAAAACAGTTTCTAATACTTAACAAATAAGCACCTATCCAGGCATGTCTAAGGGTCAGCCCCCGGTGTTTTCTCCTGCCTACCTGAAGAATCTGGGCATCTTGAGGCAATGCAGGAATTGCTTCATGTACACAGACAACCCTCTCCTCCTACCACCCAACACTACAACCTGTGAGAGATGCACTTATATAGCCAAACTGGAAGCAAAGCTCTCTTCACCCAAGACTGGACTAGACAGTCAAGAGGAGAAGGTAAACACTTGCACCACACCACACTCAGCACATAGTCCCTCAAAACCTACACCACCAAAACACACACATAGAAACACAAAACACACACCTACATTCACGGAGGCTCTCAGTAAAAACCTGCCCAAACAACAGGGACCTCCAAAGCAGAAACACAAGCAACATCCATCCCCCAACACAACCCAAATGACACATAGCCCACAAACTCAGTGTGCCACTCAACCACAGCCCATAAGGCATAACAACGTACCCAACAGTCTAGTCATAGGTGACTCTATAGTCAGGCACACTGATGTTCCACTCACCAGGCTAAACAAGGAGAAAGTTACTGTCAGCTGCCTGTCAGGTGCCAGGATCCACCACATAACACATGCACTCAGGTCACTCCACAACAAGTACAAATATGACTCTGTCATTGTCCATGTTGGTGTGAATGACCTGAGATGTACCTCCTTGGACTACATGAAAGGGGACATGGAGGAGCTGTCCGATCTTGTAGCCCAGGCAGGTATGACCCTAGCCCTGAGTAGCATCCTGCCATCACTCAGAATGATACCACAGTACAAGGACAAAATGATTGACTTCAACAATTGGCTAAGCTTCTGGTGTCATTCTAAGAGGATCCAGTATCTATCTGCCTGGGATGACATGATCGACAAGCCACGATGCTTTGCCAGAGATGGCCTGCACCTGTCGCCCCTGGGATTCCGGATACTGGCTAAGGCTCTAGCCACCCCTATAGTGCCTTTTTTAGGCAAGGTTCAAATGACAAATTCACAACCCTAACATGTACAGGCAAGAAGAATCTGAGAGTATTGCTACTCAATGCTAGAAGTCTAAACCTCAAAATGCACTCTCTCGAGGCACTCCTTAAAATGGAGAACATCGACATCTGTGCAGTGACAGAGACCTGGTTCAAGGCTCCAGGGAGTACCCCTGCATTACCAGGCTATAATTCATACCACACCTTTCGGCCACCTAACCTGGACCAAAACACTAAAGGCGGAGGCGTGTCCATATTCATTAAGGATATCCACATCTCCAGACTAGTTGCTCAGCATAATGCATCCGAGATTATCCAAGTACAACTAACTCTGGGCAAGACCGCAATCCAAATTGCAGCTTGCTACAGATCCCCCACCATGCCCCAGGATTCCCACTCCTCATTTCTTAATACACTGGAAAATATTAGGGTACAACCTAACACCCTAATAATGGGTGATTTCAACTACCCTACCATTAACTGGGAAAACTACTCATGTACCAATTCTTGTGCTCAACATTTTCTGGAATTCATAAATTCCAATGCCATGGATCAACTTATCCACACCCCCACCAGGGGCAGCAATATCCTAGACCTGGTTATTACCAACATGGGCAACCGGTGCTCCACACCAGAGGTCAATTCCTCGTTGGTCAGATCCGACCATAAGTTAATCACCCTAGACATCCACATCCCACCCTCACCCCCATTAGGGAAACCACAGTAAAAAATTACTCCAAAGCCAACTTCACGCTTCTTAAGACAGAAGTGGCAAACTTCACGACACCCATGCTGACGGACAATAGAGGTATGACTGTTGAATCCTACACAAATGCACTTTATAAGCACTTACATGAGTGCATGGATCGTGCAATCCCTAACAGAACCAAGATGCTATCCTCCAAAAAAAGGAAGCCAATCTGGTGGTCCCCTGCCATAAACAAACTCTACAACAGAAGAAAGAAACTGTTGCAAAAAAGAGTAAAATCCCATGATGGGAGAAACTCCCTGGTCAGCTTCAGTAAGAAGCTGAGATCCCTCATAAAATCCTCTACATGAACTACAGAATGAACTGGCACCCCACCTAAGTACCATGTTCAATCATAGCCTCACCTCAGGCTATGTGCCCACTGAATGGCGCACAGCGACAGTTATCCCACTCCACAAAGGGGGAGCCACCACAGACCCCAGAAACTACCACCCAATTAGCCTAACGAGCCTGGTCTGCAAGGCTATGGAGCGTATCATCATGGAACTTATAAACAATGACACTGGTAATCTCCAAACTCAGGACCCCACCCAGTTCGGGTTTGTAAAAGGCAGATCATGTCTCCTAAACCTGATAGACTTCTTTGAAGCAGTCACCAAAGCTGTAGATGAGGGTAAGGTGGTTCACACAGCCTATCTAGATCTCACCAAGGCTTTTGACACCATCCCCCACTCTGGAATTATAGATAAACTCACTAAACTAGGTTTAAATCCTTATGTCACAAGATGAGTTGCCAACTTGCTCACTGACAGAACCCACACTGTGAAAG